>NW_025334746.1:0-137281 GCF_014858855.1 Bufo gargarizans | reverse complement strand
TCCAGCCGTGTCTCAGTTACCCACTGTCATAGCTATCATCCAGCCGTGTCTCAGTTATTCCCACTGTCATAGCCATCATCCAGCCATGTCTCAGTTATTCCCACTGTCATAGCTATCTCCAGCCGTGTCTCAGTTATTCCCACTGTCATAGCTATCATCCAGCCGTGTCTCAGTTATTCCCACTGTCATAGCCATCATCCAGCCGTGTCTCAGTTATTCCCACCGTCTAGCTATCATCCAGCCGGTCTCAGTTATTCCCACGTCATAGCCGTCATCCAGCCGGTCTCAGTTATTCCCACTGTCATAGCTATCCTCCAGCCGTGTCTCAGTTATTCCCACTGTCATAGCTATCATCCAGCCGTGTCTCAGTTATTCCCACTGTCATAGCTATCATCCAGCCGTGTCTCAGTTATTCCCACTGTCATAGCTATCATCCAGCCATGTCTCAGTTATTCCCACTGTCATAGCTATCATCCAGCCGTGTCTCAGTTATTCCCACTGTCATAGCTATCATCCAGCCGTGTCAGTTATTCCCACTGTCATAGCTATCATCCAGCCGTGTCTCAGTTATTCCCACTGTCATAGCTATCATCCAGCCGTGTCTCAGTTATTCCCACTGTCATAGCCATCATCCAGCCGTGTCTCAGTTATTCCCACAGTCATAGCTATCATCCAGCCGTGTCTCAGTTATTCCCACTGTCATAGCTATCCTCCAGCCGTGTCTCAGTTATTCCCACTGTCATAGCTATCATCCAGCCGTGTCTCAGTTATTCCCACTGTCATAGCTATCATCCAGCCGTGTCTCAGTTATTCCCACTGTCATAGCTATCATCCAGCCGTGTCTCAGTTATTCCACTGTCATAGCTATCATCCAGCCGTGTCTCAGTTATTCCCACTGTCATAGCTATCATCCAGCCGTGTCTCAGTTATTCCCACTGTCATAGCTATCATCCAGCCATGTCTCAGTTATTCCCACTGTCATAGCTATCATCCAGCCGTGTCTCAGTTATTCCTACAGTCATAGCTATCATCCAGCCGTGTCTCAGTTATTCCCACTGTCATTGCTATCATCCAGCCGTGTCTCAGTTATTCTCACTGTCATAGCCATCATCCAGCCGTGTCTCAGTTATTCCCCCTATGTCATAGCTATCATCCAGCCGTGTCTCAGTTATTCCCACTGTCATAGCTATCATCCAGCCGTGTCTCAGTTATTCCCACTGTCATAGCTATCCTCCAGCCGTGTCTCAGTTATTCCCACTGTCATAGCTATCATCCAGCCGTGTCTCAGTTATTCCCACTGTCATAGCCATCATCCAGCCGTGTCTCAGTTATTCCCACTGTCATAGCTATCATCCAGCCGTGTCTCAGTTATTCCCACTATGTCATAGCTATCATCCAGCCGTGTCTCAGTTATACCCACTGTCATAGCTATCATCCAGCCATGTCTCAGTTATTCCCACTGTCATAGCTATCATCCAGCCGTGTCTCAGTTATTCCCACTGTCATAGCTATCATCCAGCCGTGTCTCAGTTATTCCCACTGTCATAGCTATCCTCCAGCCATGTCTCAGTTATTCCCACTGTCATAGCTATCATCCAGCCGTGTCTCAGTTATTCCCACTGTCATAGTCCTCCTCACACATCACTAATTCCAGTTCCCGGTTTATTAGTCAGGCTTCTGCCATTAGTATACATACATCTGAGAGGTTTATGTATACTTTTTACCCTACACCTTTCCTTCTGAACTGTTCTAGTCCCTCCTTCCATTCCTCCACCAGTCCCACTACCTGCCCCCGGTCTCTATCTGCACTATCTCCCCCTCCTATAATGTAATTACCCCCCAGTCCCACTACCTGCCCCCGGTCTCTATCTGCACTATCTCCCCCTCCTATAATGTAATTACCCCCCAGTCCCACTACCTGCCCCCGGTCTCTATCTGCACTATCTTCCCCTCCTATAATGTAATTACCACCCCCCAGTCCCTAGTTTAAACGCTCCTCCAACCTTCTAGCCATCTTCTTCCCCATTGAGGTGCAGCCCGTCCCTACGATAGAGCCTTTAGCCGATAGAGAAGTCGCCCAGTTCTCCAGGAACCCAAAACCCTCCTTCCTACAACAGTTCTTGAGCCACTTGTTCACCTCCCTGATCTCCCGCTGCCTTTCTTGTGTGGCTCGTGGTACAGGCAGTATTTCGGAAAACACTCCCTTTAAGGCCCTAATCCCTAAAGCCCTAATCTTGTGACCTAAATGCCTAAAATAATTTTTAAGGACTCTCCACCTTCCTCTAACTTTGTCCGATATGGACCATGACCGCTGGATCTTCTACCGCTGGATCTTCTCCAGCCCCTCCCAGTAATCTGTCACCCCGATGTGTCAAACTCTAGCGCCAGGAAGACAGCGCAGCGTTGGGCGATCACGGTCTTTGTGACAGATCGCCATATCTGTTCCCCTAATAATAGAGTCTCCCACTACCAGCACCCGTCTGCCCTGCTCTCCTGGCCCCCTGCTTACTGGAGCTGACATTCCTGACTGGCAGAGACTGCCGAGAACACCAACCATAACCAGGGGAACCATCACCACCACCCCACCTTCTAGGGAAATAACCACAAGACTACCAGATGTTGGGTGGTGATTGGCCACAGCTTTATTCACTTTCTCTTATCAATGGAAAAGCCGAGCCTTGAACTGCTCGAACGTTACTCATCAGGAGCGCTATGCCAGCCGCTGGACTCCCAGCGGGCAAGTCCGCCATTTTTCCTTAACTCCATACTGCTATTTATTGTTAGTTCCGCCAGCTGTGACTTAAAAATAAGCATAATCGGAGAAACTAAAAAAACAAAAACTGAAATCAGGAACACATAAATGATCGGAAAAAAGGGAACTCCCGAACCCATGACTGAAAACACGTAGAGCAAACAAATGGGGCGGGAGGTAGGGACAACCGCTGGCTGGACGTAAAAGAGAAGAGGGGGGGGGGGGGCTAAATACTGAATGGGAGGTGCCCATACAGCCTGCAAAAGGAAAGGTCAGGGGAAGCACGGAGTGCTTTTAACCCCTGCATTGCCTACCTATAAAACCTATTCAAGAGAGGGAGAAAGAAGGGAGGGGAAAAACCTTCTTACCAAAGCCGAGGGGGGTCACAACAGTCCCCGCTCCCTCTCCTTAATCAGTCGGGGGACCCGCAGGAAGCGTCCGGCTGCAGCAGTGATGTCCCTGAACCAACATCCCCCTCATCTGCCAACCGTGCAAACTTGTTGGGGTGTGTCAGATCAGGGCTAGCCTCCCTGGCACTCTTCCCTCTACCCGGCTTTCTTACTGTTACCCAGCTAGCTACCTCACTTTCCTGAGCCTCCTCGCCACCACCGTCCCCCACATCTACCCCATAGAGCGCTTGCTCAGTTAGCTTCAAACTCTTTTCCAAATTGGCAACACTTCTCAGTGTTGAGATTCGCCTGTTTAGATACTCGATGTGTGATTCCAAATGGGCAATTTGCTCACATTTTGAACAAAGATATGCTCCTCAAACGGCTGTTCCAGGACTGCAGACATTACACAAGACTTGCACTGGATGGCGCCGTCAATAATGAAACACATACTAATGGGGATTAAATACAATACAGTGCAGTGATAAGAATGTAACTTGCTGTAGTCCCTCCTAAAGTCCCTGAATCTAAAGTCACGCACTTAATACAAACACACACTTGAACTCAAACACGTGAACGCTCACAAACTCGTTATTTGCCTGCTTGTATAAATGCAGCTTTCAAACCAGCCTGCTTTTTTTCCTCTGGATTCAAAGGGCTGAAGACGTAAAGGGGCCGAAGCACCGTTCTGTTCTCACTTTTTCATTATGGGGACTGAGGGCAGAATGATGGGGGAACTGATAGCACAAGGAGCAAGAGAACAAAATGTGAGGAAAGTGAGAGGGTGTGAAGACTTGTGTCCATGTGTGAGGGGCTAAGGACTTTCTGAATGCAGTGCACTTGTTTAGGTTGAGGATGACGACCCCCTGGGCCTCCACTCCCCAACCCTACTCCACCTGCGGGCCAGCCATATAACAAATATACTTTGATTACACTTACCAGTAATTGATTTTCCATGAGTCCAGGCAGCACCTGTGATAAATTGCCCCCATCTGGACAGGGAACAGGAACCGCCAAAATCGCTTAACCTCCGAACAGTCACATTAAAATTGAAAAAAAAAAAAAATCCAAAAATGTGTCTGCAGTAAAACTTGTTGGTGCACAACTCAGGGGACACAATTGCATTGTATAATGACACCCCCCGAGGCCCTTATATAGATAATACTTCAACCGCTTCCCGGCACCCACGCCACTCCTGACGCCCGCACGGCTGCCACTGCATCTCCGGGGTCACGCTAGGGGCCCCCGTCACAACCTGCTATTGGCTGCTCCCTCCCGTCGCCAGATGTATTGATCCGTGCGATGGGAAGATACAGCGGCAGCCATGCGGCGATCAAGAGCAACGTAAGTATTATCTATATGAGGGCCCCGGGCATTGGGAGGGGGTCATTATAGGGGGTGGTTAACTCATTTAAGGACCAATAATATTTCCCCCCTTTGTGTTCCAGTAGTTAAATTTTCACTTCTAAATTCTTTTTTTATTTTGTGGGATTAGTTGTAGTTTTTTTTAGGAACCATTTTGGGGTATATATCTAGTATTGTACTAGTGTTTATTACTTATTTTTTTAGGGGGAAAGAAAAACGAAATTTTAACATTATTTTGTGGAATTTATTTAGAGCGTTTACTGTGTGGTAACAATAACACTTTTATTTTGTGGTCAGTACAGGGATGATGATGCCACATTTCTATATATTTTTTACTATTTTCCTTTTTTCTGAAGGTGGGCGGCAGCTGCTTTAGATGCTCGTACCTCTGGTTTGGTAGCAGCTAGATATACAGGCTTTGTATTGTTTGAAAACTGGCATTCCAAGATATGACAGCATTATCTTCACTGCAGACAGCACTGTGAATACAGCTGAAAGTGAAAGTAAAAGCAGGTTTTACCCTGGATTATTCCCAACTTGATTTCTAACAATGATAGCTCGGGCTAATGCTGTCGTTTTAGACTTGTACGAATGTCTGGAAGGCCAGCTTTCAAACATGACCCATGCTTCTAACACCTACCAATCAGGAGATATCAGCAGCTAAAGCTACCCCCCAGGTCCAGCTGGGCCATAATAGTTAAGTACTTTCCCCACAGCGCGAGCTCAGCTCAGGCAAAACAGGTGGTTAAAGGGAACCTCTCACGTAGAAGATGGTGTCTGAGCTGCCGTGTCTCAGTTATTCCCACTGTCATAGCTATCCTCCAGCCGTGTCTCAGTTATTCCCACTGTCATAGCTATCCTCCAGCCGTGTCTCAGTTATTCCCACTGTCATAGCTATCCTCCAGCCGTGTCTCAGTTATTCCCACTGTCATAGCTATCATCCAGCCGTGTCTCAGTTATTCCCACTGTCATAGCTATCATCCAGCCGTGTCTCAGTTATTCCCACTGTCATAGCTATCATCCAGCCGTGTCTCAGTTATTCCCACTGTCATAGCTATCATCCAGCCGTGTCTCAGTTATTCCCACTGTCATAGCTATCATCCAGCCGTGTCTCAGTTATTCCCACTGTCATAGCTATCATCCAGCCGTGTCTCAGTTATTCCCACTGTCATAGCTATCATCCAGCCGTGTCTCAGTTATTCCACTGTCATAGCTATCATCCAGCCGTGTCTCAGTTATTCCCACTGTCATAGCTATCATCCAGCCGTGTCTCAGTTATTCCCACTGTCATAGCTATCATCCAGCCGTGTCTCAGTTATTCCCACTGTCATAGCTATCATCCAGCCGTGTCTCAGTTATTCCACTGTCATAGCTATCATCCAGTCCAGCCGTGTCTCAGTTATTCCCACTGTCATAGCTATCATCCAGCCGTGTCTCAGTTATTCCCACTGTCATAGCTATCATCCAGCGTGTCTCAGTTACTCCCCCTGTCATAGCCATCATCCAGCCGTGTCTCAGTTATTCCCACTGTCATAGCTATCATCCAGCCGTGTCTCAGTTATTCCCACTGTCATAGCCATCATCCAGCCGTGTCTGCAGTTATTCCCACTGTCATAGCTATCATCCAGCCGTGTCTCAGTTATTCCCACTGTCATAGCTATCATCCAGCCGTGTCTCAGTTATTCCCACTGTCATAGCCTATCATCCAGCCGTGTCTCAGTTATTCCCACTGTCATAGCTATCATCCAGCCGTGTCTCAGTTATTCCCACTGTCATAGCTATCATCCAGCCGTGTCTCAGTTATTCCCACTGTCATAGCTATCATCCAGCCGTGTCTCAGTTATTCCCACTGTCATAGCTATCATCCAGCCCGTGTCTCAGTTATTCCCACTGTCATAGCCTATCATCCAGCCGTGTCTCAGTTATTCCCACTGTCATAGCTATCATCCAGCCGTGTCTCAGTTATTCCCACTGTCATAGCTATCATCCAGCCGTGTCTCAGTTATTCCCACTGTCATAGCTATCATCCAGCCGTGTCTCAGTTATTCCCACTGTCATAGCTATCATCCAGCCCGTGTCTCAGTTATTCCCACTGTCATAGCTATCATCCAGCCGTGTCTCAGTTATTCCCACTGTCATAGCTATCATCCAGCCGTGTCTCAGTTATTCCCACTGTCATAGCTATCATCCAGCCGTGTCTCAGTTATTCCCACTGTCATAGCTATCATCCAGCCGTGTCTCAGTTATTCCCACTGTCATAGCTATCATCCAGCCGTGTCTCAGTTATTCCCACTGTCATAGCTATCATCCAGCCGTGTCTCAGTTATCCCACTGTCATAGCTATCATCCAGCCGTGTCTCAGTTATTCCCACTGTCATAGCTATCATCCAGCCGTGTCTCAGTTATTCCCACTGTCATAGCTATCATCCAGCCGTGTCTCAGTTATTCCCACTGTCATAGCTATCATCCAGCCGTGTCTCAGTTATTCCCACTGTCATAGCTATCATCCAGCCGTGTCTCAGTTATTCCCACTGTCATAGCTATCATCCAGCCGTGTCTCAGTTATTCCCACGTCATAGCTATCATCCAGCCGTGTCTCAGTTATTCCCACTGTCATAGCTATCATCCAGCCGTGTCTCAGTTATTCCCACTGTCATAGCTATCATCCAGCCGTGTCTCAGTTATTCCCACTGTCATAGCTATCATCCAGCCGTGTCTCAGTTATTCCCACTGTCATAGCTATCATCCAGCCGTGTCTCAGTTATTCCCACTGTCATAGCCATCATCCAGCCGTGTCTCAGTTATTCCCACTGTCATAGCTATCATCCAGCCGTGTCTCAGTTATTCCCACTGTCAATAGCTATCATCCAGCCAGTGTCTCAGTTATTCCCTACTGTCATAGCTATCATCCAGCCGTGTCTCAGTTATTCCCACTGTCATAGCTATCATCCAGCCGTGTCTCAGTTATTCCCACTGTCATAGCTATCATCCAGCCGTGTCTCAGTTATTCCCACTGTCATAGCCTATCATCCAGCCGTGTCTCAGTTATTCCCACTGTCATAGCTATCATCCAGCCGTGTCTCAGTTATTCCCACTGTCATAGCTATCATCCAGCCGTGTCTCAGTTATTCCCACTGTCATAGCTATCATCCAGCCGTGTCTCAGTTATTCCCACTGTCATAGCTATCATCCAGCCCTGTCTCAGTTATTCCCACTGTCATAGCCATCATCCAGCCGTGTCTCAGTTATTCCCACTGTCATAGCTATCATCCAGCCGTGTCTCAGTTATTCCCACTGTCATAGCTATCATCCAGCCGTGTCTCAGTTATTCCCACTGTCATAGCTATCATCCAGCCGTGTCTCAGTTATTCCCACTGTCATAGCTATCATCCAGCCGTGTCTCAGTTATTCCTCCTCACACATCACTAGTTCCAGTTCCACAGTTTTATTAGTCAGGCTTCTGGCATTAGTATACATACAATTAATTACTACCTCCCCCCCGGTCTCTATCTGTACTATCTTCCCCTCCTATAATGTAATTACCCCCCCAGTCCCACTACCTCCCCCCGGTCTCTATTTGCACTAATTACCCCCCCAGTCCCACTACCTCCCCCCGGTCTCTATATGCACTAATTACCCCCCAGTCCCTAGTTTAAACGCTCCTCCAACCTTCTAGCCATCTTCTTCCCCATTGAGGTGTAGCCCGTCCCTACGATAGAGCCTGTAGCCTGTACAGAGAAGTCGCCCAGTTCTCCAGGAACCCAAACCCCTCCTTCCTACACCAGTTCTAGAGCCACTTGTTAACCTCCCTAATCTCCCGCTGCCTTTCTTGTGTGGCCCGTGGTACAGGCAGTATTTCGGAAAACACTCCCTTTAAGGCCCTAATCCCTAAAGCCCTAATCTTGTGACCTAAATGCCTAAAATAATTTTTAAGGACTCTCCACCTTCCTCTAACTTTGTCCGATATGGACCATGACCGCTGGATCTTCTCCAGCCCCTCCCAGTAATCTGTCACCCCGATCCGCGATGTGTCAAACTCGAGCGCCAGGAAGACAGCGCAGCGTTGGACGATCACGGTCTTTGTGACAGATCGCCATATCTGTTCCCCTAATAATAGAGTCTCCCACTACCAGCACCCGTCTGCCCTGCTCTCCTGGCCCCCTGCTTACTGGAGCTGACATTCCTGACTGGCAGAGACTGCCGAGAACACCAACCATAACCAGGGGAACCATCACCCCCCCCCCCCTCCCTCCTTTCAAACACCCCACCTTCTAGGGAAATAACCACAAGACTACCAGATGTTGGGTGGTGATCGGCCACAGCTTTATTCACTTTCTCTTATCAATGGAAAAGCCGAGCCTTGAACTGCTCGAATGTTACTCATCAGGAGCGCTATGCCAGCCGCTGGACTCCCAGCGGGCAAGTCCGCCATTTTTCCTTAACTCCATACTGCTATTTATTGTTCGTACCACCAGCTGTGACTTAAGAATAAGCATAATCAGAGAAATAAAAAAAAACAAAAAAACTGAAATCAGGAACACATAAATGATCGAAAAAAGGGAACTCCCGGACCCATGACTGAAAACCCGTAGAGCAAACAAATGGGGCGGGAGGTAGGGACAACCGCTGGCTGGATGTAAAAGAGAAGAGGGGGGGGGCGGCACCAAAGGGCTAAATACTGAATGAGAGGTGCCCATAAGGTCAGGGGAAGCACGGAGTGCTTTTAACCCCTGCATTGCCTACCTATAAAACCTATTCAAGAGAGGGAGAAAGAAGGGAGGGGAAAAACCTTCTTACCAAAGCCGAGGGGGGTCACAACAGTCCCCGCTCCCTCTCCTTAATCAGTCGGGGGACCCGCAGGAAGCGTCCGGCTGCAGCAGTGATGTCCCTGAACCGACATCCCCCTCATCTGCCAACCGTGCAAACTTGTTGGGGTGTGTCAGATCAGGGCTAGCCTCCCTGCACGCTTCCCTCTACCCTGCTTTCTTACTGTTACCCAGCTAGCTACCTCACTTTCCTAAGCCTCCTCGCCACCACCGTCCCCCACATCTACCCCATAGAGCGCTTGCTCAGTGAGCTTCAAACTCTTTTCCAAATTGGCAACACTTCTCAGTGTTGAGATTCGCCTGTTTAGATACTCGATGTGTGATTCCAAATGGCCAATTTGCTCACATTTTGAACAAAGATATGCACCCTCAAACGGCTGTTCCAGGACTGCAGACATTACACAAGACTTGCACTGGATGGCGCCGTCAATAATGAAACACGTACTAATGGGGATTAAATACAATGCAGTGCAGTGATAAGAATGTAACTTACTGTAGTCCCTCCTAAAGTCCCTGCATCTGAAGTCACGTCATCTAAAGTCACACACTTAATACAAACACACACTTGAACTCAAACACGTGAACGCTCACAAACTCGTTATTTGCCTGCTTGTATAAATGCAGCTCTCAAACCAGCCTGCTTTTTTTCCTCTGGATTCAAAGGGCTGAAGACTTATGTCCCGCGTAAAGGGGCCGAAGCACCGTTCTCACTTTTTCATTATGAGGACTGAGGGCAGAATGATGGGGGAACTGATAGCACAAGGAGCAAGAGAACAAAATGTGAGGAAAGTGAGAGGGTGTGAAGACTTGTGTCCATGTGTGAGGGGCTAAGGACTTTCTGAATGCAGTGCACTTGTTTAGGTTGAGGATGACGACCCCCTGGGCCTCCACTCCCCAACCCTACTCCACCTGCGGGCCAGCCATATAACAAAAATACTTTGATTACACTTACCAGTAATTGATTTTCCATGAGTCCAGGCAGCACCTGTGATAAATTGCCCCCATCTGGACAGGGAACAGGAACCGCCAAAATCGCTTAACCTCCGAACAGTCACATTAAAATTGAAAAAATAAAAATAAAAATGTGTCTGCAGTAAAACTTGTTGGTGCACAACTCAGGGGACACAATTGCATTGTATAATGACACCCCCCGAGGCCCTTATATAGATAATACTTCAACCGCTTCCCGGCACCCACGCCACTCCTGACGCCCACACAGCTGCCACTGCATCTCCGGGGTCACGCTAGGGGCCCCCGTCACAGCCTGCTATTGGCTGCTCCCTCCCGTCGCCAGATGTTTTGATCCGTGCGATGGGAAGATACAGCGGCAGCCATGCGGCGATCAAGAGCAACGTAAGTATTATCTATATGAGGGCCCCGGGCATTGGGAGGGGGTCATTATAGGAGGTGGTTAACTCCTTTAAGGACCAATAATATTTTTCCCCTTTGTGTTCCAGCAGTCATAACTTTTAAATTTTCTCTTCAAAATTCTTTTTTTACTTTGTGGGATTAGTTGTAGTTTTTTTTAGGAACCATTTTGGGGTATATCTAGTATTGTACTAGTGTTTATTACTTATTTTTTTAGGGGAAAGAAAAACGAAATTTTAACATTATTTTGTGGAATTTATTTAGAGCGTTTACTGTGTGGTAAAAATACCAATTTTATTTTGTGGTCAGTACAGGGATGATGATGCCACATTTCTATATATTTTTTACTATTTTCCTTTTTTCTGAAGGTGGGCGGCAGCTGCTTTAGATGCTCGTACCTCTGGTTTGGTAGCAGCTAGATATACAGGCTTTGTATTGTTTGAAAACTGGCATTCCAAGATATGACAGCATTATCTTCACTGCAGACAGCACTGTGAATACAGCTGAAAGTGAAAGTAAAAGCAGGTTTTACCCTGGATTATTCCCAACTTGATTTCTAACAATGATAGCTCGGGCTAATGCTGTCGTTTTAGACTTGTACGAATGTCTGGAAGGCCAGCTTTCAAACATGACCCATGCTTCTAACACCTACCAATCAGGAGATATCAGCAGCTAAAGCTACCCCCCAGGTCCAGCTGGGCCATAATAGTTAAGTACTTTCCCCACAGCGCGAGCTCAGCTCAGGCAAAACAGGTGGTTAAAGGAAACCTCTCACGTAGAAGATGGTGTCTGAGCTGCAGACATCATGTTATAGAGCAGGACGAGCTGAGCAGATTATAAAGGCTTGTCTGAGATCATTAAAAATCCCTCTAACTGCCTAAAATAACAATGTTCTACTCATCTGTTTCTCCTGTGATGTTCTCTGCAACACTGGTCTGTGGTGAAGCTATAGTACATAGTGTATATGATATGTAGATGATCTTTCTGAGCAGATGTCAGTGTGGTGAAGCTATAGTACATAGTGTATATGATATGTAGATGAGCTTTCTGAGCAGATCTCAGTGTGGTGAAGCTATAGTACATAGTGTATATGATATGTAGATGCTAGGACACAGCTCTGCCCTCAACATGTCTTTCCTATACTTATAAGATAACACATATTTCTAGTATCTGTATGATCATATATTGTGTCTGTGAATAAAGCAGTGATATGTAGATGAGCTTTCTGAGCAGATGTCAGTGTGGTGAAGCTATAGTACATAGTGTATATGATATGTAGATGAGCTTTCTGAGCAGATGTCAGTGTGGTGAAGCTATAGTACATAGTGTATATGATATGTAGATGATCTTTCTGAGCAGATGTCAGTGTGGTGAAGCTATAGTACATAGTGTATATGATATGTAGATGCTAGGACACAGCTCTGCCCTCAGCATGTCTTTCCTATACATATAAGATCACACATATTACTGGTGTCTGTATAATCACACATTGTGTCTGTGAATAAAGCAGTGATGTGTAGATGAGCTTTCTGAGCAGATGTCAGTGTGGTGAAGCTATAGTACATAGTGTATATGATCTGTAGATAAGCTGAGCAGATGTCAGTGTGGTGAAGCTATAGTACATAGTGTGTATGATATGTAGATGTTAGGACACAGCTCTGCCCTCAGCATGTCTTTCCTATACTTATAAGATCACACACATTACTGGTGTCTGTATAATCATACATTGTGTCTGTGAATAAAGCAGTGATGTGTAGATGAGCTTTCTGAGCAGATCTCAGTGTGGTGGAGCTATAGTACATAGTGATATGTAGATGCTAGGACACAGCTCTGCCCTCAGCATGTCTTTCCTATACATATAAGATCACACATTACTGGTGTCTGTATAATCATACATTGTGTCTGTGAATAAAGCAGTGATGTGTAGATGAGCTTTCTGAGCAGATCTCAGTGTGGTGAAGCTATAGTACATAGTGTATATGATATGTAGATATTAGGACACAGCTCTGCCCCCAGCATGTCTTTCCTATACTTCTAAGATTACACATATTTCTAGTATCTGTATGATCATATATTGTGTCTGTGAATACAGCAGTGATATGTAGATGAGCTTTCTGAGCAGATGTCAGTGTGGTGAAGCTATAGTACATAGTGTATATGATATGTAGATGCTAGGACACAGCTCTGCCCTCAGCATGTCTTTCCTATACTTATAAGATAACACATATTACTGGTGTCTGTATCATCATACATTGTGCCTGTGAATAAAGCAGTGATATGTAGATGAGCTTTCTGAGCAGATCTCAGTGTGGTGAAGCTGTAGTACATAGTGTATATGATATGTAGATGCTAGTACACAGCTCTGCCCTCAGCATGTCTTTCCTATACTTCTAAGATAACACATATTTCTAGTATCTGTATGATCATATATTGTGTCTGTGAATACAGCAGTGATATGTAGATGAGCTTTCTGAGCAGATGTCAGTGTGGTGAAGCTATAGTACATAGTGTATATGATATGTAGATGCTAGGACACAGCTCTGCCCTCAGCATGAGTACCTCTGTCAATCAAGGGAAGGGAGGAGTGTGCAGAGCACAGGGGGTGTTACAAAGCAGTGCTCAAATGATCCCCGCCTCCTGGTGCTCAAGTCTCCGTACAGCATTAAAATGAAGCCTTAGAACGAATCGACTTCAGATCTATGATCCGAAGTCCCATTTGCTCAGTACTAACTGTAACCTCTGATCCAAGCCAGAAAGCAGTGGCATGAGATGAGTGGAAGACCTGTAGCTGGACGTCTGGCTCATAGCCAATGTTGTGCAGACGCCTTCTAATGGTTTGTGTAGGCGGTGCTTGCCGCCCTAGGTTTGGGATATGAAGATCTCACCTGCAGTACAGAATGGATCACTAGGCGCCATTCTTCTAATCAGATGATCCATCCGTTCAGAGGTTCGCCTCTATGCACCTCTTCCTGTCATTCCAGTTAATCTTTCTCAACATCTCGTCCTAGACGCGTAGCAATCTACTGCAGTGATGAACCGAGGACTCTCCGCTCCAGGATTCTGCTCTCTTAGTGTGTGACAAGTGATAACTGTCACATGGATGAACAGGAGGCATTGCACAATCATCCCACACTACTTATGCCAATTTTAGGTTTCATACAGTTTTCAGTTTAGCTTTTACGTCCCCCTCACATGTCACAGATTAGAAATAGAAAATGTCATCATCTGCACTTTGTGGATTTTCAGTACCTTACGGCTAGTCCTTCTTGGTGCTGCAAGTTCAATGTTGAGGAGTGCACTGTATATTACTTAGTTAAAAAAAAAAGATAAGAACCCAGAAAAAAAGAGATGACAAGCCCCCTGTATGCACATGGTGCAACTGGAAATGACGAAAGATGCTGATACAGGTCAGAGCAGACGGAGAAACAAAACCTCAATACTTACTGGACGAGAGGTTTAACCTCCTACAGAAACATGTGGAACAAGTTTCCCCTAGAGCAGTTATGGCTAACCTCTGGCACTCCAGCTGTGGTGAACCTAGGACTCCCAGCATGCTCAATTCATTTATATGGTGGACATCTTGGGAGTTGTAGTTTTACCACAGCTGGAGTGCCGGAGGTTAGCCATCACAGCCCTAGAGGTTCCTCACCTCCCGTAATGCCCAGTGTAATAACAGGGCATATGGCAGACGTCTTGGCACGTGCTTCTAGATTTATCACCACATTTTGTGTCTAAGAAGCTGGTCTATGAGACACAAAAGTTTTGATTTTATGATTTCTAAAGATTTATATCTGTTCAACTATATGAACTTCCCCATGTCATGATGTGGATCATTGCAAAGGATGATGGCATTTCCAGTGCTCTTAGTATGTAAAAAAAAACTTGGTGTGAACTTGGTGCCCATGGCGGTGCCCAAACCTGGACATAGAAGAGAATAGTTGTGGGTCAGCGTTCTATGTAGGGAACCAGAAAACAAAAGTGACCCCTGAGCTTAACTGTTGCCACCTCTGAGATGTAGACAGTAATACTGGAACAGATTTACTAACATTTTATGCAGTTTTTGCATTAAAATTATTACAAGACCCCCTTTTGCAACCTTTTAAACATCTGTGCGACAATACTTTGTTACATGGATGTGTTTATTCCATTCGGCTGGAAATAGACATACAGTCATGTGAAAAAATTAGGACACCCTTTGAAAGCATGTGGTTTTTTGTAACATTTTTAATAAAAGGTTATTTCATCTCCGTTTCAACAATACAGAGAGATTAAAGTAATCCGACTAAACAAAGAAAACTGAAGAAAAGTCTTTTCAAGATCTTCTGTAAATGTCATTCTACAAAAATGCCTATTCTAACTGAGGAAAAAGATAGGACACCCTTGCCCCTAATAGCGAGTGTTACCTCCTTTGGCTGAAATAACTGCAGTGAGACGGTTCTTGTAGCCATCTACCAGTCTTCGACATCGGTCTGAGGAAATTTTACCCCACTCCTCAATGCAGAACTTTTTCAGCTGTGAGATGTTTGAGGGGTTTCTTGCACGTACAGCCCTTTTCAAGTCACCCCACAGCATCTCAATGGGATTCAAATCTGGACTTTGACTTGGCCATTCCAGGACTCTCCATTTCTTCTTTTTCAGCCAATCTTTGGTTGATTTACTAGTATGTTTTGGGTCATTGTCATGTTGCATGGTCCAGTTCCGCTTCAGCTTTAATTTTCTAACTGATGGTCTCACATGTTCTTCAAGCACCTTCTGATACACAGTAGAATTCATCGTGGATTCTATGATGGTGAGCTGACCAGGTCCTGCTGCAGCAAAGCAGCCCCAAACCATGACACTTCCACCTCCATGCTTCACAGTTGGTATGAGGTTCTTTTCTTGGAATGCTGTGTTTGGTTTACGCCAAACATGTCCTCTGCTGTTGTGTCCAAATAATTCAATTTTGGACTCATCTGTCCAAAGAACATTATTCCAGAAGTCCTGGTCTTTGTCAACTTTATCTCTGGCAAATGTCAGTCTGGCCTCGATGTTTCTCTTGGAAAGCAAAGGTTTCCTCCTTGCACACCTCCCATGCAAGTTAAACTTGTACAGTCTCTTTCTGATTGTAGAGGCATGTACTTCTACATCAACAGTAGCCAGAGCCTGCTGTAGTTCTCGAGATGACACTTTAGGGTTTTTGGAGACCTCTTTTAGCATCTTGCGGTCTGCTCTTGGGGTGAACTTGCTGGGGCGACCAGTCCTGGGCATGTTGGCAGTTGTTTTGAAAGCCCTCCACTTGTAGACTATCTTCCGGACAGTGGAATGGCTGATTTCAAAATCTTTTGAGATCTTTTTAAATCCCTTCCCAGACTCATAGGCTGCTACAATCTTTTTTCTGAAGTCCTCTGACAGCTCTTTTGCTCTCACCATGGTGCTCACTCTCACTTCAACAGTCAGGAGCACACCAAACTAAATGTCTGAGGTTTAAATAGGGCAAGCCTCATTCAACATGCAGAGTAACGATCTACTAATTATGTGCACCTGGTGTGATATACCTGTGTGAGATCTGAGCCAATTTAAGAGGGAATACATGTGAGGGTGTCCTATCTTTTTCCTCAGTTAGAATAGGCATTTTTGTAGAATGACATTTACAGAAGATCTTGAAAAGACTTTTCTTCAGTTTTCTTTGTTTAGTTGGATTACTTTAATCTCTCTGTATTGTTGAAACGGAGATGAAATAACCTTTTATTAAAAATGTTACAAAAAACCACATGCTTTCAAAGGGTGTCCTAATTTTTTCACATGACTGTAAGACAGGAGTAAAAACTACTCCATTCAGGGGCAGGAGAAGTGTTTACTCCAGGCGTATGCCACGTCATAAATTAGGCAAATCCTCCATCAGATCGGGGAGGGAGGGGGCATAACAAAGACCGGCATAATAAACCATTAAATGTTTGGTGGTTCTTGCCTGGATTATTTTGGTGGTAATTACCGCCAGTTTTACAGCACCCAGTAAATGCGGGTGATGAGTTCTGACCAGGATGTGGAGCCCCAGACCCAGATGTGGGTTTCTATTTTGTTTGAAAAAAAGATTAGCTGTCCGTGATTTTAGGATAAATTTGTCACAGTTAACAAACCTGTATATAGCTGGTCAGTGTGTTTTTTCCATTAGTGTGCAGTGTATTTTATATTGTGGGTTGTATTAGATATTGGGGGTTGTAGTGAGACTGGTTGTTGCATTGTATTTTTTTTCTTTTTGTTTTTAGCCATGGCAACGTGCACCTGCGCATTGGGATGTGCTGACTGACCCCTTTTTCTTTGCAGTTTGTACCGGAGGTGTGGCTGACTCCAATTATTCTTGTACCCCTGACCGGCCTGTCTGCCCCATAGGCTGATTTTAATTAGTGTAAGTATAAAGCTGTGGCCTGCTCTCCCTGGAAGCCTTTTGGCACCAGGAGAGGTATTGTCACCGCCAGGTCTGTGAGACTGTCTGGCAGACGTTCTTCTCTACCTCTTGCATGACGTTCTTTGTTTTGGTTTCACCTTGTCATCTCCTTTCCTTCGCCCAGGTGTCACCTATTTAGACTAATTGTCTCCCTTTATATTCCCTCCCATACTGCCTCACTTTGCAGTTTATACTACTTCCTGGATGAGGTGTTCACTGCTGGAGGCTGCTGCTGCTGTTTGTTCAGATAAGTCTTTTTCCTTTATTGTGTTTGCTTGCTGGCTTGATTCTAGGTGACCCTGACTCCGTCCGTATTAAGTGCAGGGAGCCAGTGGTCGTGTCCCCTCACTATTATAGGATTTTCAGGTGTCACACAGTATTAGGTACTTGGGCATGCAATCGTCTACCATAGAGACCCTTGCATGGGCATAGCAGTCAGGGAGAGCTCTAGGGGTTTTATAGGGCTCACCCATATGCTCCTTAGTTTGGGATCAAGCAAGTCGGATGTTTATTTATAAGTTCCAGCTTTCTGCAACATCATCCGTGATAGGGCTGCAACGATTAATCGATGTAATCGATTATATTCGATAACTGGATTCGTTGTCGACGAATCCAGTTATCGAATAATCACCGATTCGTTGCTATGCGGGCGGGCGGTCGCTGCATCTTTATTTTACCTTTTTACAATGACGCTCCTGTAACAGCCAGGCAGAGCGGACGGCGTTGTAACATCACTCACTCACGTGACGCGCCTGCTCCGCCTCCTTCATTCATGAGGTGGGCGGAGCAGGTGCGTCACGTGAGTGAGTGACGTTGCGCCGCCGTCCGCTCTGCCTGGCTGTTACAGGAGCGTCATTGTAAAAAGGTAAAATAAAGATGCAGTGATTAGTCCGACTTATAAGCATCGGGGCCGGGGCTGTTATGGGGAGGGGGGAGGATCTGTCTATGGCACTGCTATGGGGAGGGGGGTCTGTGTATAGCACTGCTATGGGGAGAGGGGAGGATCTGTCTATTGCACTGCTATGGGGAGGGGGGTCTGTGTATAGCACTGCTATGGGGAGGGGGGAGGATCTGTCTATGGCACTGCTATGGGGAGGGGGGTCTGTGTATAGCACTGCTATGGGGAGGGGGATCTGTGCACTGTTATGGGGAAAGGGATCTGTACACTGTTATGCCCATAACAGTGCACATATCCCCCTCTCCATAACAGCGCCACCCACAGATCCCCCTCTCCATAACAGCGCCACCCACAGATCCCCCTCTCCATAACAGCGCCACCCACAGATCCCCCTCTCCATAACAGCGCCACCCACAGATCCCCCTCTCCATAACAGCGCCACCCACAGATCCCCCTCTCCATAACTGCGCCACCCACAGATCCCCCTCTCCATAACTGCGCCGCCCACAGATCCCCCTCTCCATAACTGCGCCGCCCACAGATCCCCCATAAGTGTCGCCCACAGATCCCCCATAAGTGTCGCCCACAGATCCCCCATAAGTGTCGCCCACAGATCCCCCATAATAGTGTCACCCACAGATCCCCCATAATAGTGTCGCCCACAGATCCCCCATAATAGTGTCGCCCACAGATCCCCCATAATAGTGTTGCCCACAGATCCCCCATAATAGTGTCGCCCACAGATCCCCCATAATAGTGTCGCCCACAGATCCCCCATAATAGTGTCGCCCACAGATCCCCCATAATAGTGTCGCCCACAATTTGTTTTAATATGGCCTTTGAACATAATTTTTCAAGTAAGATCATATAAACCTCTGTTTTGTAATTTTGTCGTTTTTCCCGATTAATCGATTAATCGAAGAAATTAATCGGCAACTAATCGATTATTCAAATAATCGTTAGCTGCAGCCCTAATCCGTGATATTATAAACCGCCATAACAGTCTTACGCATGGATCCGGTTTAAGCCTTGATTGACCGCATGCAAGGTCTTTTGCTGGAGGTAGCAGATCTCCGTAAAACTGTGTCTCAGTTTCAACTGAACAGTTCTGCTGGCGTTCATGGAGTTTGTTCCGAGCCCAAGATCTTGCTTCCGGATACGTTCTCCGGGGTTAGTAAGAATTTCGTTCGCTTTAGAGAGGCTTGCAAACTCCATTTTCGCCTACTTCCCCATTCCTCTGGTGAGGAGGAGCAAAGGGTGGGGATCATCATCTCGCTGCTTAGGGATAACGCTCAGTCTTGGGCCTTTTCGCTGCCGGTGGGGGCACGGCCCCTCCGATCGGTGGATTCATTTTTTTGTAGCCCTGGGGCAGATATATTATGACCCGGATCGTATTGCTCTGGCTGAATCTAAACTGCGTCTTTTATGCCAGGGTAAACAGTCCGCAGAGATATATTGTTCTGAATTTCGGAGATGGGCAGCTGATACTGGTTGGAATGATGCTGCACTCCGAAGTCAATTTTGCCATTGTCTTTCGGAAAGATTGAAAGATGCATTTGCTTTTCATGAGAGACCAGCCTCGTTAGAGTCTGCCATGTCTCTAGCTGTTTCGTATTGACAGGCGTCTTAGAGAGAGAGAGAGAGAGAGAGAGAGAGGAGACTACTCCCTCCTGTCATATTCAGCCCAAGGACAGTGGGGCTCTCTCATTCAGTGCGCAGGAGTCTCAGTCTCTCTCAATCCCCTCTGAGGAGGAGGCCATGCAGCTGGGTTTGCTTGCCTCTGATAGTAGAGGATTCAGCTCTCAGAGGAGGGTTTGTGTGGCGAAACCAACCTCGCCACTGGGTTTTGGAGGGGGCTGTTTAAAGGCCTCTTGCCTCGGGATTATGGCCCATAGTAACTTTTAAACCCCTGAACCTATTCCAGTGAATTTTGGATAGGTTTGTCCCCCAAGTTATACTGTTTAAATTGATGTAAGTTATATGTATGGACAATGTAACCTCACAAAGTTATAACAACTTATAATAAGTGTAACTTGTCAGCTTGGGAGGAATATGCTGGGTGTGGTTCTATTGTCCCATTGTGTGTTTAAATGGTGATGTCTGTCCTGTTGTCCCCACATGTGTATTGGTGATCTCCCCTTTGTCCTGAGAGATAATTGGATTGTCTTCGGTCGTCTCCCAGGTAGAGAGGAGGAAACCATGATGCATTGTGGGGATATGTTGTATCTGTCCTGTGTCGCAGTCTCCCTTCTGGTCCTCTAGGGGGCGGGAACGATTGGTTGCTGTATTTACATTGTGTGTGTTGTGAATTACTGATTGGTTGGATTTCAAAACCCTGTGGGCAGTACTATGTTTGTTTTTTATGAATAAAAGAGGCTGTACTTGAAGTACAGTCAGACCACTGTTTGACCCTCAAGACGGAGCCTTGTCTCGTTATTGGGGGGATTCCCTGTATGCTGTTGGAGACTGATTGCCAGGAGTGTAAGCTGACTGAATGCTTTTCCTGTTCGTCTGCTGGCAGCTATTTGCGAGGTTCCAGTTTGGAGTGCTATTTTGTATCCAGTTCGGGAGGTTGGTGTTCTGCAGTAGCTGTGCCTGTCTCTCGGAAAGGGGCATATCGCCTAAACTGATTTTAACCCCTTGTCTGCTGAAACGGTCCGTTACATTGGTGGCAAGCAGCGGGATCGTTCCTACAGCCAGAAGGACAGCTACAGGAGACACCATTTCTTTGGATTTTACAACTTAAGGGCAACGCATGTCTCAGTACAGCGACCCTAAAAGCAGCAGGATGGAACCAGCAGTGGAGTACAGATACTCTGTGGAGGAATTTGACCGTATGATGTGGTTGCGGCTGAACTTCTTCGGACCCAATCCAGCTGAGAAATACGTGAAGTTCGTGAGGAGTCTAGTGTCTAAGACCCTACTATACCGGGCAGAAGGTGACAGTCAGCTGCCACGTTGGGTGGACCTCCATCGGAAGTTACGGTTGCGGGACAGAGGGAGCCCAGTCTCCATTCCCCAGCGGCAGTGTGAAGTGCAGGGAGAGGAGAGCAGCGGCCTCCCTCCCAGCGGCAGGCTGAGTTACAGGGGGCAGAGGTAGTTGTTCCTGCCCCCCAGCAGCAGAGTGATATGCCGCGAAGGCAGTGTGAAATGCAGGGAGAGGAGAGCAACGGCCTCCCTCCCCAGCGGCAGGCTGAGTTACAGGGGGCAGAGGTAGTTGTTCCTGCCCCCCAGCAGCAGCATGATTTTTTGGGAATTGGGAGCCGAGTCTCCATTCCCCAGCGGCAGACGGAGTTACAGGGGGCAGAGACAGTCGGTCCTGTCCCCCAGCGGCAGAGTGTCCTACAGGGAATAGAGAGCCCAGTCTCCTTTCCCCAGCAGCAGGACACTGTATTGGGAGCGGAGGCGGTCGGTCGCTCTCCCCAGCGGCTGGAAGTATGTATGGGAGAGGAGCACGTTACCCCCTCTCCCCAGCGGCAGCTTAACGCACCAGGGGGAGACAGTAAGCTCCACAACTGTGCAGATGGGACCGTGGTCTCTGCACTTACAGCACAGGGGGTAGGGACAGTCGGTCCTGTCCCCCAGCAACAGGGCTGTTTAGCCAAAGGGGAGACAGTCAGTTTCCCCCTCCAACAACCAGACTCCAACCAGGCTTCTTCCGTGGTAACGCTGGCACCAGGGCAGAGTACCGCTGATCCCTGCCCACAAAGCAACCTCCACTCCAAGCCAGGGAGCAACACAGAGACCGGGAGTACCAGCTACCAATATAATCTTGGTGGATTCACTGGACAGAGACAGGCTACGAAATTCAGCAGGTCCAGTATTTTGTTGTGGGTGGCCTGCCAGACTAACTCAGGTACCGACCGGCGTGAGGTCAGGTATCTGGTTAGTCTTCCCTGGGGGGGGGGGGGGGGGAGATGTGTGGCGAAACCAACCTCGCCACTGGGTTTTGGAGGGGCTGTTTAAAGGCCTCTTGCCTCGGGATTATGGCCCATAGTAACTTTTAAACCCCTGAACCTATTCCAGGGAATTTTGGATAGGTTTGTCCCCCAAGTTATACTGTTTAAATTGATGTAAGTTATATGTATGGACAATGTAACCTCACAAAGTTGTAACAACTTATAATAAGTGTAACTTGTCAGCTTGGGAGAAATATGCTGGGTGTGTTTCTATTGTCCCATTGTGTGTTTAAATGGTGATGTCTGTCCTGTTGTCTCCACATGTGTATTGGCGATCTCCCCTTTGTCCTGAGAGATAATTGGATTGTCTTCGGTCGTCTCCCAGGCAGAGAGGAGGAAACCATGATGCATTGTGGGGATATGTTGTATCTGTTCTGTGTCGCAGTCTCCCTTCTGGTCCTCTAGGGGGCGGGAACGATTGGTTGCTGTATTTACATTGTGTGTGTTGTGAATTACTGATTGGTTGGATTTCAAAACCCTGTGGGCAGTACTATGTTTGGTTTTTATCAATAAAAGAGGCTGTACTTGAAGTACAGTCAGACCACTGTTTGACCCTCAAGACGGAGCATTGTCTCGTTATTGGGGGGATTCCCTGTATGCTGTTGGAGACTGATTGCCAGGAGTGTAAGCTGACTGAATGCTTTTCCTGTTCGTCTGCTGGCAGCTATTTGCGAGGTTCCAGTTTGGAGTGCTATTTTGTATCCAGTTCGGGAGGTTGGTGTTCTGCAGTAGCTGTGCCTGTCTCTCGGAAAGGGGCATATCGCCTAAACTGATTTTAACCCCTTGTCTGCTGAAACGGTCCGTTACAGTTTGTTTTTCTGTTGTGGGGGTATAAATCATTTGGCTGTTTGCCCCTATAGGAGATTCATGGAGTTTTCTGAGGGTATAAAACAAAAACAAAAAGAAAAAAACACTCTAAAAACTTTTCATTTGCTACTATTGCCAAGGTTGATGCGGAAATTAAAGGTTTGCCGTTTACTTTTAGTTCCCGTTTTCTCCTACCTGCCAGGGTGGCGCTAGACAGCAAGAACATTGTGAGATTTTTGTAGATAGTGGAGCAGCTGTCAATCTCATTGATAATCAATTTGCAATAACGCATGGTTTCCAGGTATGCACTTTGGAAAAGGATATACCTGTTTTTGCTATCGATTCCGCTCCACTTTCTCAAAGATCGTTAAAGGGCATAGTTCACAATATCCGTTTGACTGTGGCTGACGCTCATGTTGAGGATATGTCATGTTTCGTCTTAAGCGGATTACCTACTCTTCTAGTGGTGGGCTACCCTGGCTCACTAAACATAACCCCATCATTGATTGGCAAGCAAGGCAAATAAATGGTTGGAGTGAGTTTTGCAGAGAGAATTGCCTCACGGCGTCTTTTTCAGAGGTTTCTACCAAGACTGTACCATCTTTTCTCTCTGAATTTTGGTTGTGTTTTCCGAGAGTAGTGTCCAGAAGTTGCCCCCTCACCGGGAGTACGACTGCCCTATTAATCTCATCCCAGGCGCCAAGCTGCCAAAATCACGTTTATACAATCTCTCCCAACCTGAAAGAGTCGCTATACGTACTTATATCTCTGAGAGCCTGAGAAAGGGACACATCCGACCCTCGAAGTCACCTGTTGCCACAGTTTTTTTTTTGTTAAGAAAAAAGATGGTTCTTTAAGACCAATTTGTACTGGTGTATCTAGATGACATTTTGATTTTTTCTCCTGATTTCAAGACTTATCGGGACCACCTACATCAGGTCTTGCTGATTCTGCGGGAGAATAAATTGTACGCTTAACTGGAAAAATGTGTGTTTGCGGTTCCGGAGATTTAATTTCTTGGTTTTCTTCTCTCCGCTTCTGGTTTTTGCATGGACCCCGAGATGGTCCGCACTGTGCTTGATTGGGAGCTTCCTTAGAATCAGAAGGCGCTGATGCGGTTTTTGGGTTTTGCCAATTATTAAAGAAAGTTCATTTTGAATTATTCCTCTGTTGTTAAGCCACTCACTGATATGACTAAAAAGGGGGTAGATTTTTCCTCGTGGTCGGTAGATGCGCTTAAAGCCTTTTCTAGTATCAAAGAGAGTTTTGCTTCCGCTCCCATTTTGGTACAGCCTGATGTCTCTCTACCTTTTATTGTTGAGGTGGACGCTTCTGAGGTGGGTGTGGGTGCGGTCTTATCTCAGGGTCCCTCTCCTGCCAAATGGCAACCATGTGCCTTTTCTCAAGGAAACTCTCCTCTGCAGAGAGAATTTACAATGTGGGAGATAGGGAGTTGTTGGCCATCAAATTAGCTTTTGAGGAATGGTTAGAGGGAGCCAGACACCCTATTACCGACCATAAGAATCTGGCCTACTTGGAATCGGCCAAGCGTCTGAACCCGAGACAGGCCAGATGGTCTTTGTTCTTCTCTAGGTTTAATTTTGTTGTCACGTTCCGCCCTGGGGTTAAAAATGTGAAGGCGGATGCCCTGTCACGTTGTTTTCCGGGAGGGGGGAACTTTGAAGATCCGGGTCCCATTTTGGCTGAAGGGGTGGTCGTCTCTACTCTTTATCCTGATTTGGAGGCAGAGGTTCAGGCAGCCCAGGCAGAGGCTTCTGATCTTTGTCCTCCTGGGAGGTTGTTTGTGCCTCTCGCTTTACGACACAAGGTTTTTAAGGAGCACCACGATACGGTCCTTGCTCGGCACCCGGGGAGTAGAGCCACAGTGGATCTCATTGCTCAGAGAGTCTGGTGGCCGGCTCTTCGTAAGACGGTTGAGGGTCTTGTGTGCAGCCTGCGAGACCTGCGCTCGTGCCAAGGTCCCTCATTCACGGCCATCGGGTTCTCTCCTCCCGTTACCCATTCCTTCCCGTCCTTGGACGCATCTGTCCATGGACTTCAATAGGGACCTGCCTCGTTCCTCGGGGAAGACTGTGATTTTGGTGGTAGTGGACCGTTTTAGCAAAATGGTGCATTTCATTCCCTTTACTGGGCTACCCAATGCTAAGACGTTGGCGCAAGCGTTTGTTGATCACATTGTTAAATTGGATGGCATTCCTTCAGACATCGTTTCTGATAGGGGCACACAATTTGTTTCCAGATTCTGGAAGGCCTTCTGTTCTCGCTTGGAGATTCGGTTGTCGTTCTCTTCTGCTTTTCACCCGCAGTCGAATGGTCAGACCGAATGCGTCAATCAGAATCTGGAGACATATCTGCGCTGTTTTGTGGCAGAGAATCAGGAGGATTGGTATTCTTTTTTGTCCCTTGCTGAGTTTGCTTTAAATAACCGTCGCCAGGAGTCACCATTTCTTGGTGCATATGGGTTTCATCCGCAGTTTGGGACATTCTCTGGAGAGGGGTCTTCTGGTTTACCTGATGAGGAGAGATTTTCCTCGTCTTTGTCATTTATTTGGCAAAAGATTCAGGGTAATCTGAAGAGGATGAGTGAGAGATATAAGCGTGTGGCAGATAAGAGACGTGTGCCTGGTCCGGACCTGAATGTTGGTGATCTGGTGTGGTTGTCTACAAAGAATATCAAACTGAAGGTTCCCTCCTGGAAGTTGGGTCCTAAGTTTATTGGGCCTTACAAGATCTTGTCCGTCATCAATCCCGTTGCCTTCCATCTTGATCTTCCTCAGATTTGGAAGATTTATAATGTTTTTCACAGGTCCCTATTAAACCCTTATGTCGAACCCACTGTACCCTCCTCTTTGCCTCCTCCTTCGATGGTTGTTGATGGTAATCTAGAATTTCAGGTCTCTAGGATTGTGGATTCTCGCATTATCCGCAGTTCTCTCCAGTACCTCGTTCATTGGGAGGGTTATGGTCCTGAGGAGAGGATGTGGGTCCCAGTGGCAGACATTAAGGCCACTCGTCTCATCAGGGCTTTCCATAGGTCTCATCCTGAGAAGGTGGGCTCTGAGTGTCCGGAGTCCACCATCAGTTCTGTGAGAAGGTCTGGCAGACGTTCTTCTCTACCTCTTGCATGACGTTCTTTGTTTTGGTTTCACCTTGTCATCTCCTTTCCTTCGCCCAGGTGTCACCTATTTAGACTAATTGTCTCCCCTTATATTCCCTCCCATACTGTCTCACTTTGCGGTTTATACTACTTCCTGGATGAGGTGTTCACTGCTGGAGGCTGCTGCTGCTGTTTCCTCAGATAAGTCTTTTTCCTTTATTTCTGTTTCCTTGCTGGCTTGATTCTAGGCGACCCTGACTTAGTCCGTATTAAGTGCAGGGAACCGGTGGTCGTGTCCCCTCACTATTATAGGGTTTTCAGGTGTCACACAGTATTAGGTACGTGGGCATGCAATCGTCTACCATAGAGACCCTTGCATATGCATAGCAGTCAGGGAGAGCTCTAGGGGTTTTATAGGGCTCACCCATATGCTCCTTAGTTTGGGATCAGGCCAGTCGGATGTTTATTTATAAGTTCCAGCTTTCTGAAACATCATCCATGACAGGTATTAAGTGGGCTCAGCGTGCATGTTGGTACCTGTATTCCCTGAATTTTATGGTGGCCAGTATGGCACATAACAGATAGCATTTAGTGTTAGGTTCCCATCTGATAGAGATCGCCTTGACGTGTGGCAGACGGGCCCAAATAATTTTGTACAAAATGTATTTGCCAAGAATCACAAATTTACTAAATAAGTGCAGCATTAGCACCAGAATGTTTTCTATTACTATGGCATTATTGTACTTTATCTGGTTTGCAGAGTGCTGTTGCATTGTATTTTCTTCTTTGTGTTTCTAGCCATGGCAGCATGCACATGTGCATTGGGATGTGCTGACTGACCCCCTTTTTCTTTGCAGTTAGTACAGACAGGAGGTGGATATCTCTGAGACTGGGGGTAGTAATCAGATGTTGGGGGTAGTGATCCCCGGTCCCTGCTAGTGATAGTACAGACAGGGGAGGGGATGTGTTTCAATATATCTCTGAGACTAGGGGTAGTAGTTACATGTTAGAGGTTGTTAGCACAAGCCGTGGCATTCTCTCCTCTTGGATTTGCCTGAATACTGGGAATTAGGATCTTCCAGCATCTCCTGTAGATCTGATATGTGTGACCGTCCATCTGAGGGAATAGAGGACTTCACGGGTGACAACTAGCTTACCTCGGTCACAAGCCAATTTTGTGACAAAATTATCCAGAAAAAAAGGAGATTTTTTGTGAAACCCACCTGTAAAATCTTTTTCTCGACTTTTCCATTGGGGGACACAGACCATGGGTATAGCTTAGAGGTATTAGTAGGAGGGACACTATGCAAATACAAAAGAGCTCCTCCTCCTCGGACTATACCCCCCGACTCCACCAGGAGGAACTCAGGCGTTGCACAAGCAGTAGGAGAAGGAGCAAGAAAAATTACGGAAACCATCGGACCAAGCTTAAGGTCCAATCCACAAACAGGAACTGAACTGAAGACCCCTCCTGCTACAGGCAGAATGGGTGGGAGGTGTGTCCCCCAATGGAAAAGTCGAGAAAAAGATATTACAGGTGAGTTTCACAAAAAATCTCCTTTTCTCATACTTTTTTCCATTGGGGGACACAGACCATGGGACGTCCTAAAGCAGTCCATGGGGTGGGAAACACCATCATCACCGCCAGGGGGAACGTCCAACGGTCAAACAGGAACCACAGCCTGCAAAACCCTGCGGCTAAAGACAGCATCAGCTTAAGCCAGAGAATGCAACTGATAGAACTCCGTAAAGGTATGTAAGGACGACCAGGTGGCCGCCTTACACAGCTGAGACGCAGAGGCACGATTGCGCCTTGCCCAGGAAGCCCCCACCACCCTAGTGGAGTGAGCGGTAATCCGAGCCGGGGGAACCCTACCAAGAGCGCGATAAGCTGCGGAAATAGCCGAGCGGATCCATCACGCCACAGTGACCTTGGAGACCGCCAGACCCTTACGAGGTCCCTCGGGAATCACAAAGAGGGAGTCTGACCGGCGAACGGAAGCGGTAGCCGAGAGATACACTCTCAAAGTCCGGACGACATCCAGGGAATGTAGAGCAAGTTACTTGGGGTTTGCCAGAGAAGGGCAAAAAGAGGGCAGGACAAGATCCTCGTTAAGGTGGAAGGGAGAGACCACCTTGGGTAAAAAGGAGGGGACTGGACGGAGCACAACCTTATCCTGGTGAAAAACCAGAAAAGGCTCCTGACAGGAAAGAGCGGCCAGCTCCGACACCCGTCTGATGGAGGTTAAGGCCACAAGGAAAACCACCTTCCAGGTGAGAAGTCAGGGAGACCTCCCTCAGAGGCTCGAAGGGGGCCGTCTGCGGAGCGCGCAGGACCAAATTGAGATTTAATGGAGGCAAAGGGGGGACCGAATGTGCCACCCCCTGAAGAAAAGTCTTCACAGGACCCATAAGAGCAAGGGACTTCTGAAAAAAGACAGCCAGCGCAGAAACTTGACCCTTCAGGGAACTCAGCGACAGTCCCAACTCAAGCCTGGACTGCAGAAAAGACAGCACCATCGGGATGGAAAGGCGAAGGGGAGGGGACCCCGAGCTCTCACAAAAAGTCAGGAAGGCCTTCCAGGTACTGTAGTAAATCCGGGAGGAAGCAGGCTTCCCTGCCCTGATCATGGTTCTAATCACGGAATCCGAGAACCCCCTTTTCCTTAGGATGGCGGTTTCAACAGCCACGCCGTTAAACGCAGAGACCGTAAATTCTGGTGGAAGAGCGGGCCCTGAGACAGTAGGTCCTTTCTGTCGGGAAGGGGCCATGGGGTGCCTGCCAGCATCCTAGCCACGTCTGAGAACCACGCGCGGCGAGGCCACTCTGGAGCGATAAGAATGGTCGGGATCCCTTCCGCCTCGATCCTGCATAGAACCTTCGGCAGAAGAGGAAACGGAGGGAAGACATAGAGAAGACTGAAGTCCTGCCACGGAGACACCAGCGCGTCCACTCCGTACACCTTTGGATCCCGGGCGCGGGCCAGGAACACCGGGAGCTTGTTGTTGAGCCTGGACGCCATCAAGTCCACATCCGGACGGCCCCATCTGCGGCAGATTTCTTCGAACACCTCTGGATGCAGAGACCACTCGCCTGGATCCACCTTGTTGCGGCTTAGTCAGCTGTCCAGTTGTCCACTCCTGGAATGTAAACTGCTGACAACACCGGAACGTGCGACTCTGCCAACGTCAGAATTCTCGTCACCTCCTGCATCACCATCCGGCTGCGGGTCCCGCCCTGATGGTTGATGTAGGCCACAGCCGTGGCATTGTCTGATTGAATCCTCATGGGGAGGCCTGCAAGGAGAGGAGTCCAATGGGAGAGAGTGTGGAAAATCGCCCTCAGTTCCAGAATGTTGATCGGAAGGAGAGACTCCGCCGCCGACCAAATCCCCTGAACCGTGCGAGACTGGAGAATGCCACCCCAACCCAGGAGGCTGGAATCGGTGGCGACGATCGTCCAGGAAAGCGGGAGAAAGGATCTCCCCGACCTCAGGATCACCGGGGACAGCCACCAAGGGAGAGCTGCCTGAACACGCTGAGACAAGCGGATGCGATCGTCTAGCCCCCGAGAGGTCTTGTCCCAGAGGGAAAGGATCTCCTGTTGCAACAAGCGAGTGTGAAACTGGGCATATGGAACGGCCTCGAAAGAGGCCACCAGAAGACCCAGGACACGCATGCAGTCCCATATAAAGAGGAACTGGGAGCGCAGCAGATGCGACACTGCCCCCTGAATCTGGGAGGACTTGGAGACTGGCAGGAGCACTCTGGCGGACGAGGTGTCCAAAATCATCCCCAGGAAGGAGAGCCTCTGGGATGGGAGGAGAGAGGACTTTGGGAAGTTGATTATACAGCCGAACTGTTCCAGAGTCTGAACAGTGATCTGGGCGCTGTCCTCGGCCTGCTGAAGCAAGGGAGCTTTTATCAGGATATCGTCCAGAGAGGGCAGCAAAGGAATGCCCCTGGTACGAAGAAGCGCCACGACCGGTGCCAGGATCTTGGTAAAGACCCGAGGGGCGGTTGCTAACCCGAAAGGAAGGGCGACAAACTGATGGTGACGACCACCAATGGCGAAGCGCAGGAATCGTTGGTGAGATTCCGCGATCGGAACATGCAGATAGGCGTCCTGGATGTCCACGGACGCGAGGAACTCCCCTGGAAGAAGAGAAGCAATAACGGAACGGAGGGATTCCATTCGAAACCTCCGCACCCGTAGAGACTTGTTGAGTAGTTTTAGGTCCAGGATCGGACGCACCGACCCCTCCTTCTTTGGGACCACGAACAGGTTTGAATAAAAACCTGTGCCCTGTTCCTCTGGGGGAACGGGGGGGAACAACCCCCCGGTCCAAAAGGGAGGAAACTGCCCTTAAGAGGTCCGAGGCTCTGGTCGAATCCCCCGGAACGCGAGAAGGGGAAAAACGTTCCGGCGGTCTGGACGCGAAACTCTATCTTGTAACCAGACGTTACAATCTCCAGAGCCCATGCGTCCTGAACATAAGCCCTCCAAACCTGCTGATAAGAGAGCAGGCGGCCCCCCACCACGAGGGGTGGGGGTGCCTCTTCATGCGGCAGACTGTTTGGGAGCCGCAGGGCGGGCTGACTGTGCCCTCGGGCGCCAGGAAGGCTGGAGCTTAAAGGAGGGCTTCTTTAAGGAGTCCTGTGACCCCCCAGCTGAGGAAGCAGGTGATGTCCTGTTAGAAGAGAAGCGGCGAAAGGACTGGTACCGAGAACCGGAAGTCCTAGGCTGAAAAGGGCGCTTAGACCTGGGCTGGGGAAGATGAGTGCTCTTGCCCCCAGTAGTGGCAGAGATGAACTCATCCAGTTGAGCCCCAAAAAGCCTGGAACCCTCAAAGGGTAGGTTAGCAAGGGAACGCTTGGAGGAAGCGTCGGCGTCCCACACCTTCAACCAGACCTCCCTGCGCTGAATGACCAAGAGGGCGGAAATGCGGGCAAAAAGGGAACCAACTTCCATGGAAGCCTCGCATAGGAATTTGGAAGCCTCAGACATCTGGAGGACCAAATCCAGCGTGTCAGCAGACGCATCTTGTTCCGCCAGGTCCTGGTGATGTCGCTGCAGCCACATCGAGAGAGCTCTGGCCACCCATGCTGAGGCAAAGGCAGGTCGTAGGGACGTGCCTGCCAGGGAGAAAATTGATTTTGCCAAAGAATCTAGGCGCCTGTCCACAGTGTCCTGCAGAGAGGAACCGTCCAGGACCAGGAGGGCCGTGTTTTTGGCTAACCTGGCCACCGGGGAATCCACCTTAGGGGGAGAAGACCATTTCTCCACGCTGTCCACCGGAAAAGGATAGAGGAGTATCCAAGCGTTTGGTGGCAGAAAACTTTTGATTAGAACGGTCCCAGGCCTTGGATATGACCACGGAAAATTCCTCATGGACCGGAAAGGTAGCAGCCTCCGTTTTTTGGGGAGGAAAAAGGGCGAACTCCTTCCTAGTGGAAGCAGGAGAATCCCCCTGGAGGTTAAAGGTGTCCCTGACAGCCGCTACTAAGTCAACCACCACAGTGGAGAGCTTAGGCGGAAGGTCCCGCTCCGTGACCTCTTCTGAGCCGGACAATTCCCCTTCAGACCTGCGCTCCCTAGGGGGGGGGGGGGGGGGGTAGTCGTCCGAACATGCCTCTAGACGAGGGGGGAAGCGGAGTCATCCGATGAGGGATGCTGTCGCTCACGCTGCCTCTTAGTAGTCAGGCGTCCTCTGCGGGAACCACTGTGAGGGGACGGAGTGGTTGGCGCCGCAGGATTGGAAACGGCCATACGTTCCATGAAGGACTTGGCTGCCTTGGCGAATAGGGCCAAATCAGTGGCCGCACTGGACATGGCAGATGCCCTAGCGGGAGCCGCAGACTCCGCAGTGACCGGGGGGGGGGCTGGCCTGGCAAGAGAAGGGGGAGAAGGGTGATTCTGTCTAGGGGCAGGGCAGGAGACTCAGAGACCGAAAGTGGGAGAAGACACTCCATACAGGAGCGCGCGCTCCGCTGTTTAAAGAAGCTAAATAAAATGGCCCCCGGCGCCGCTAGGCGTGGCAGGGGAATAACAAAGTATGGCGTCCCCATAAGGGGGTTGAAAAGCCCAGAGAGAGCGGAGGCCGGAGGGGGAAGTGCGCTGCTTGTAGAGAATAAAGCGGCGCCGCTCAGAAAAAAAGATATGCCGCCAGAGAAGCCGTAAGGAGCAGGGGCGTCCCAGAGACGCCTTCCCAGCTAAGTGTCTCCATGACCCTTGCGCCCCGAACAGAAAAAGCAACTACACCCAGATCCCCACTCCCCGGCCCATATGTCTTTAGTGCAGAGAGACAACATGGTAGGGAGGGGTGCACACAGAGGATGCAGCCTTATACTCATCTGCTCCTGAAGTCTTCTCCCTCAGTCCAGAACCAGCAGGGCTCACCTCTTCAGACATCTGACTCACCTGAGTGCAGTGCTCTGGATGGAGGGCAGCGGCAGGTGACCCAAGGGCTGGTGGGATGCCGGAGCTAACAGGTCGAGCCCGGATTCACTTGTCTTCTTGGGGGGAAATGGAGGCGGCCAGACAACGTCCCCAGACGGCGGCGGGCACTCCACGGGGGACCAGGAAGGTGCTATGCCGACCTGTGTCCCCATCTGGAAGAAAAAACTAAGTGTCATTCTCCTTCACCAGACACTAAGCAAAGACTGAGTTCCTCCTGGTGGAGTCGGGGGGGGGTATAGCCCGAGGAGGAGGAGCTCTTTTGTATTTGCATAGTGTCCCTCCTACTAATACCTCTAAGCTATACCCATGGTCTGTGTCCCCCAATGGAAAAAAGTACGAGAAAAAATAAAAATTCTGGTTGGCAATAGTGCCCCCAATGTGTCTATCGATGAAGGCGACCTCGGCGCCACTCCCAGCACCTGAACTAGGAACCTATGAATGGTGATACTGGCATTGAGGATGCGTCCTTCTGGTGCCACTGTCACACAATCGGTCACGGAGCAGTGACTTTCTTTTTCTTTTCAGACACGTTTAATTTCCAGCCAGTGTGGGGGGGTGTTTGAAGGCAGCCCTTAGTCTGCAGCACTATTCCTGGAGTCAAAATGCCCTCAAACCTGATAACCCATGACAGGTGAACAGGGATGGAATGCCATGACGCCAGTGTGAAGAGGACCACAGTCAACGGTGGACTGGGTCCACTTTTAAGTCAATGTTCCTCAACCCATGGCACTAGCTGTTGCAAAGCTCCCACCAAGTTGACAGCCTGCAGTTATCAGTACATGATGAGGGTTATGGTCCTGTAATAGCTGGAGACGCACAGGTTAGATAGCCCTAAAAGACGATCATGAAGGTCTTGGCTAGTGCTGCGCGTTTCGGTTCTATGTGTGTGGGTTCTGGACTGTGGGTGATTCCAGTGCTTCAGGGGTCGGAGCTGGGACTGACCACTGGTTCATGCTGTGATTTTGGGATGGTCTCATTGGCTGACAGGGGTTGTAGTGTCTTGTGTGGAGCGAGGTTGGGGTTAGTGTTCTGTGTGAATCTGGGAACGGCCAGATATGGGGGGGGGGGGGGGTCGGTGTTATATGTTTGTGTCCAGATGACAGATGCCGTGTGACCGTACACTGGAGAGGGCATTGGTAGGAACTGATACAAGTATGAGACCCCCCAAATATGAGATTCTTTCTAGTGCCTCTGGCTAGTAGTCAGGCTCTTGATTACATGACTCTTTATATTGGGACTCCATGCATGGTAGTCTGAGCCTATCCTCCTCCAAATTGTGTTCAGACCACCCTGTAACTCCACAGCATGGAAACCTCTATTACACCTTCCACCATTGGCATAAAAGTAAATCCCTTCCCCTAGACGTGCCCCGCCCGATGCTACAAATTCCCCTTCATCACATGGTGGGGCAAATAATGGTTCCTCCTTCAATCCGCACATCAATCACACAATGGGGCAGATAATGGACCCCTTCCCTCCTCAAACCCCATCAAATGACAGGACAGATAATAGTTCTTCCTTCGATCCTCACACCTAACACACAATGGGGCAGATAATGGACCCCCTTACTGCCTCAAACCCCATCAAATGACGGGACAGATAATTACACCGACTGGTAATTTGATTTTCCAGAACCCATGACAATACCATAGAGAGATGGATCCACCCCCACAGTTGGACAGGAAGCCTCAGAGCAAATAAAAAGGGAACACCCACTTTCTCCTTCAGTGTTGATTCCAGAGTAGATCAGTCGGAGCCTTACAAATACAATTTTTATAAAATTCTTGACTCTTCCGTTCCCCCCCCCCCCCCATCCCTCTGAAGGCCCCCACAGATCTGCTGCAAGAGGTCTAGAGACCCTTGAACCCTAAAGATCTCCTAGGGTCCACACTGCCGAACTACCTCACAAAGGACCCCAGCAGACAACCACCGACCCTCCAGGGACTCCCTGGGATTTCCAGATCGGCAAGTATTTATTGGGTTTTGCTGGTGCGCCATACCTCGTGTAGGCCAACTATACTATATAGTCCAGCCCATCTTCTTACTCCAAACCAGGAGTCTTTTAGGGCTTTGTTGGTGCGCCATATCCTCCTGTAGGCCATCCAACCAATATAGTCCAGCCCATATTTTCACTCCCAACCAGGAGGCTTATCGGGATTTGCTGGTATTGCCATACCTCCTATGGGCCCATCGTTTCACTCCCCGCCAGCCATCCTGACAGGCATGAACTCAAATTGCAGCCAGACTGACAGGAATGGACTCAAAAGGCTACCAGCCAGCTAGACTGGCATGGACACAAAGGTTTTGAGCCAAGCAGGCAGAGACACAAAGGCCCTAAAGCCACGAGGCAGCCGTCCAGGCCCTGAAGCCACGAGGCAGCCGTCCAGGCCCTGAAGCCACGAGGCAGCCGTCCAAGGAGCATCAAAGATTCAAACGTATAACCTATGTTCAATCCATCATAAGGTGTTACTTGTTTCACAGCCTGGAGGCTACATGCTCCCGGCTCTTCTGCCCAGAGGACAGGAAACCACACTGAGGGAGGGAATGGGTTTTGCCTTTTTAAATTGCTCTGAGGCTTCCTATCCAACTGTGGGGGCAGATCCATCTCTTTATGGTGCTGTCATGGGTGAAGGGAAAAATTGTTCCTCCTCACACCCATTACACAATGGGGCAGATAATGGTTCCTCCATCCCTCCTCACACTCATCACACAATGGGGCAGGAAATGGACCTCTTCCCTTCCCTCCACAAACCCCATCAAATGACAGAGCAGATAATGGTTCCTCCTTCGATCTTTACACCCATCATATGAAGGGGCAGAAAATGGTTTGTCCTTCGATACTCACTCCCAACACACAATGGGGCAGATAACTGTTCTCTCTCCGCTCCTCACACCCATCACATGATGGGTTAGACAATAGTTACTCCTCCCCACCTCACACCCAACACATGATGGGACAGATAATGGTACCTCCTGACACAATGGGGCAGATATTGGTTCTTCCTCCCCTCCTTGCACCGATCACACGATGGGGAAGATAATGGTTCCTTCTCCTCACATAATGGGGCAAATAATGGTTCCTCCTCACTCCCAACACACAATGGGGCAGATAACTGTTCCTTCTCCGCTCCTCACACCCAACACATGATGGGTTAGACCAGGCATCCTCAAACTGCGGCCCTCCAGCTGTTGTAAAACTACAACTCCCAGCATGCCGGAACAGCCTACAGGTATCAGCCTACAGTAGGGCATTGTGGGAGTTGTAGTTTTACAACAGCTGGAGGGCCGCAGTTTGAGGATGCCTGGGTTAGACAATGGTTACTTCTCCCCACCTCACACCCAACATACGATGGGGCAGATAATGGCTCCTCCTCCCCTCCATCACACAATGGGGAAGATACTGGTTCCTCCTCCCCTTTATCACACAATGGGGAAGTAACTAGTTCTCCCTCCCCTCCATCACACAATGGGGGAGAGATACTGGTTCTTCCTCTCCTCAATGACACAATGGTGCAGATAACTGTTCCTCCTCCCCTCCATCACACAATGGGGCAGATAATGGTCCCCCCCATCACTCAATGGGGCAGATAACTGTTCCTCCATCACACAATGGGGCAGATAATGGTCCCCCCATCACTCAATGGGGCAGATAACTATTCCATCTCCCCTCCATCACACAATGGGGCAGATAACTGTTCCTCATCCCCTCCATGACACAATGGGGCAGATAATTACTCCTCCTCCCCCATCACACAATGGGGCAGATAATTACTCCTCCTCCCCCATCACACAATGGGGCAGATAACTGTTCCTCATCCCCTCCATCACACAATGGGGCAGATACTGGTTCCTCCTCCCCCCATCACACAATGGGGCAGATAACTGTTCCTCATCCCCCCCATCACACAATGGGGCAGATAACTGTTCCTCATCCCCTCCATCACACAATGGGGCAGATAATTACTCCTCCTCCCCCCATCACACAATGGGGCAGATACTGGTTCCTCCTCCCCTCCATCACACAATGGGGCAGATAACTGTTCCTCATCCCCTCCATCACACAATGGGGCAGATACTGGTTCCTCCTCCCCCCATCACACAATGGGGCAGATAACTGTTCCTCATCCCCCCCATCACACAATGGGGCAGATAACTGTTCCTCATCCCCTCCATCACACAATGGGGCAGATAATTACTCCTCCTCCCCCCATCACACAATGGGGCAGATACTGGTTCCTCCTCCCCTCCATCACACAATGGGGCAGATAACTGTTCCTCATCCCCCCCATCACACAATGGGGAAGATAACTGTTCCTCATCCCCTCCATCACACAATGGGGCAGATAATTACTCCTCCTCCCCCATCACACAATGGGGCAGATACTGGTTCCTCATCCCCTCCATCACTCAATGGGGCAGATAACTGTTCCTCATCCCCCCCATCACACAATGGGGCAGATAACTGTTCCTCATCCCCTCCATCACACAATGGGGCAGATAATTACTCCTCCTCCCCCCATCACACAATGGGGCAGATACTGGTTCCTCCTCCCCTCCATCACACAATGGGGCAGATACTGGTTCCTCCTCCCCTCCATCACACAATGGGGCAGATACTGGTTCCTCCTCCCCTCCATCACACAATGGGGCAGATAACTATTCCATCTCCCCTCCATCACACAATGGGGCAGATAACTATTCCATCTCCCCTCCATCACACAATGGGGCAGATACTGGTTCCTCCTCCCCTCCATCACACAATGGGGCAGATAATTATTACTCCTCCTCCCCTCCATCACACAATGGGGCAGATAACTGTTCCTCCTCCCCTTCATCACACAATGGGGCAGATAATTACTCCTCCTCCCCCCATCACACAATGGGGCAGATACTGGTTCCTCCTCCCCTCCATCACACAATGGGGCAGATACTGGTTCCTCCTCCCCTCCATCACACAATGGGGCAGATAACTGTTCCTCCTCCCCTTCATCACACAATGGGGCAGATAATTACTCCTCCTCCCCCCATCACACAATGGGGCAGATACTGGTTCCTCATCCCCTCCATCACACAATGGGGCAGATAACTGTTCCTCATCCCCTCCATCACACAATGGGGCAGATACTGGTTCCTCCTCCCCTCCATCACACAATGGGGCAGATACTGGTTCCTCCTCCCCTCCATCACACAATGGGGCAGATAACTGTTCCTCCTCCCCTTCATCACACAATGGGGCAGATAATTACTCCTCCTCCCCCCATCACACAATGGGGCAGATACTGGTTCCTCCTCCCCTCCATCACACAATGGGGCAGACAACTGTTCCTCATCCCCTCCATCACACAATGGGGCAGATAACTGTTCCTCATCCCCTCCATCACACAATGGGGCAGATAATGGTCCCCCCCCATCACACAATGGGGCAGATACTGGTTCCTCCTCCCCCCCATCACACAATGGGGCAGATACTGGTTCCTCCTCCCCTCCATCACACAATGGGGCAGATACTGGTTCCTCCTCCCCTCCATCACACAATGGGGCAGATACTGGTTCCTCCTCCCCTCCATCACACAATGGGGCAGATAACTATTCCATCTCCCCTCCATCACACAATGGGGCAGATACTGGTTCCTCCTCCCTATGCACTTCAACTCAGTAAATAAGGGCTCAGCAGAAAACCAACTGTTTATTGCACAGCTCAGTAATGGCAGCATCACAGTGAGGGGAAGGTGACAGTGAAGTATTCCTGTAAAACTCTCTCCACGTCTTCAGGTTCATAATCTTTGACCAATAGTGAACGTTTGTTATCGGCCCCCCGAATCATCGCAGAGAGCACTGCAAGGGAAAGTAGGAACATCACACAACACCGATTCCGAGGCCACTGTATCTGCAGTCAGCAGGAGGCGCTCAGAGGTCACTGCGCAGCGTCTGCAGTCAGCAGGAGGCGCTCAGAGGTCACTGCGCAGCGTCTGCAGTGAGCGCTCAGAGGTCACTGCGCAGCGTCTGCAGTCAGCAGGAGGCGCTCAGAGGTCACTGCGCAGCGTCTGCAGTCAGCAGGAGGCGCTCAGAGGTCACTGCGCAGCGTCTGTAGTCAGCAGGAGGCGCTCAGAGGTCACTGCGCAGCGTCTGTAGTCAGCAGGAGGCGCTCAGAGGTCACTGTATCTGTAGTCAGCAGGAGGCGCTCAGAGGTCACTGTGTCTGTAGTCAGCAGGAGGCGCTCAGAGGTCACTGCGCAGCGTCTGCAGTCAGCAGGAGGCGCTCAGAGGTCACTGTGCAGCGTCTGCAGTCAGCAGGAGGCGCTCAGAGGTCACTGCGCAGCGTCTGTAGTCAGCAGGAGGCGCTCAGAGGTCACTGTGCAGCGTCTGTAGTCAGCAGGAGGCGCTCAGAGGTCACTGCGCAGCGTCTGCAGTCAGCAGGAGGCGCTCAGAGGTCACTGCGCAGCGTCTGCAGTCAGCGCTCAGAGGTCACTGCGCAGCGTCTGCAGTCAGCAGGAGGCGCTCAGAGGTCACTGCGCAGCGTCTGCAGTCAGCAGGAGGCGCTCAGAGGTCACTGCGCAGCGTCTGTAGTCAGCAGGAGGCGCTCAGAGGTCACTGTATCTGTAGTCAGCAGGAGGCGCTCAGAGGTCACTGTGTCTGCAGTCAGCAGGAGGCGCTCAGAGGTCACTGCGCAGCGTCTGCAGTCAGCAGGAGGCGCTCAGAGGTCACTGCGCAGCGTCTGCAGTCAGCAGGAGGCGCTCAGAGGTCACTGCGCAGCGTCTGCAGTCAGCAGGAGGCGCTCAGAGGTCACTGCGCAGCGTCTGCAGTCAGCAGGAGGCGCTCAGAGGTCACTGCGCAGCGTCTGCAGTCAGCAGGAGGCGCTCAGAGGTCACTGCGCAGCGTCTGCAGTCAGCAGGAGGCGCTCAGAGGTCACTGCGCAGCGTCTGCAGTCAGCAGGAGGCGCTCAGAGGTCACTGCGCAGCGTCTGTAGTCAGCAGGAGGCGCTCAGAGGTCACTGTGTCTGTAGTCAGCAGGAGGCGCTCAGAGGTCACTGTATCTGTAGTCAGCAGGAGGCGCTCAGAGGTCACTGCGCAGCGTCTGTAGTCAGCAGGAGGCGCTCAGAGGTCACTGTATCTGTAGTCAGCAGGAGGCGCTCAGAGGTCACTGCGCAGCGTCTGTAGTCAGCAGGAGGCGCTCAGAGGTCACTGCGCAGCGTCTGCAGTCAGCAGGAGCCGCTCAGAGGTCACTGCGCAGCGTCTGCAGTCAGCAGAAGGCGCTCAGAGGTCACTGCGCAGCGTCTGTAGTCAGCAGGAGGCGCTCAGAGGTCACTGCGCAGCGTCTGCAGTCAGCAGGAGGCGCTCAGAGGTCACTGCGCAGCGTCTGTAGTCAGCAGGAGGCGCTCAGAGGTCACTGCGCAGCGTCTGTAGTCAGCAGGAGGCGCTCAGAGGTCACTGTATCTGTAGTCAGCAGGAGGCGCTCAGAGGTCACTGCGCAGCGTCTGCAGTCAGCAGGAGGCGCTCAGAGGTCACTGCGCAGCGTCTGTAGTCAGCAGGAGGCGCTCAGAGGTCACTGTATCTGCAGTCAGCAGGAGGCGCTCAGAGGTCACTGCGCAGCGTCTGTAGTCAGCAGGAGGCGCTCAGAGGTCACTGTGCAGCGTCTGTAGTCAGCAGGAGGCGCTCAGAGGTCACTGTGCAGCGTCCGCAGTCAGCAGGAGGCGCTCAGAGGTCACTGCGCAGCGTCTGCAGTCAGCAGGAGGCGCTCAGAGGTCACTGCGCAGCGTCTGTAGTCAGCAGGAGGCGCTCAGAGGTCACTGTGCAGCGTCTGTAGTCAGCAGGAGGCGCTCAGAGGTCACTGTATCTGTAGTCAGCAGGAGGCGCTCAGAGGTCACTGTGCAGCGTCTGTAGTCAGCAGGAGGCGCTCAGAGGTCACTGTATCTGTAGTCAGCAGGAGGCGCTCAGAGGTCACTGTGCAGCGTCTGTAGTCAGCAGGAGGCGCTCAGAGGTCACTGTGCAGCGTCTGTAGTCAGCAGGAGGCGCTCAGAGGTCACTGTGCAGCGTCTGTAGTCAGCAGGAGGCGCTCAGAGGTCACTGTGCAGCGTCTGTAGTCAGCAGGAGGCGCTCAGAGGTCACTGTATCTGTAGTCAGCAGGAGGCGCTCAGAGGTCACTGCGCAGCGTCTGCAGTCAGCAGGAGGCGCTCAGAGGTCACTGTATCTGTAGTCAGCAGGAGGCGCTCAGAGGTCACTGTGCAGCGTCTGTAGTCAGCAGGAGGCGCTCAGAGGTCACTGCGCAGCGTCTGCAGTCAGCAGGAGGCGCTCAGAGGTCACTGTATCTGTAGTCAGCAGGAGGCGCTCAGAGGTCACTGTGTCTGTAGTCAGCAGGAGGCGCTCAGAGGTCACTGTATCTGTAGTCAGCAGGAGGCGCTCAGAGGTCACTGCGCAGCGTCTGTAGTCAGCAGGAGGCGCTCAGAGGTCACTGTATCTGTAGTCAGCAGGAGGCGCTCAGAGGTCACTGCGCAGCGTCTGTAGTCAGCAGGAGGCGCTCAGAGGTCACTGTGTCTGTAGTCAGCAGGAGGCGCTCAGAGGTCACTGTATCTGTAGTCAGCAGGAGGCGCTCAGAGGTCACTGCGCAGCGTCTGTAGTCAGCAGGAGGCGCTCAGAGGTCACTGTATCTGTAGTCAGCAGGAGGCGCTCAGAGGTCACTGCGCAGCGTCTGTAGTCAGCAGGAGGCGCTCAGAGGTCACTGCGCAGCGTCTGCAGTCAGCAGGAGGCGCTCAGAGGTCACTGCGCAGCGTCTGTAGTCAGCAGGAGGCGCTCAGAGGTCACTGTATCTGTAGTCAGCAGGAGGCGCTCAGAGGTCACTGCGCAGCGTCTGTAGTCAGCAGGAGGCGCTCAGAGGTCACTGCGCAGCGTCTGCAGTCAGCAGGAGGCGCTCAGAGGTCACTGCGCAGCGTCTGTAGTCAGCAGGAGGCGCTCAGAGGTCACTGTGCAGAGTCTGCAGTCAGCAGGAGGCGCTCAGAGGTCACTGCGCAGCGTCTGTAGTCAGCAGGAGGCGCTCAGAGGTCACTGCGCAGCGTCTGTAGTCAGCAGGAGGCGCTCAGAGGTCACTGCGCAGCGTCCGCAGTCAGCAGGAGGCGCTCAGAGGTCACTGCGCAGCGTCCGCAGTCAGCAGGAGGCGCTCAGGTCTCTGCACCAAGGCCTCAGTCTGTAGGGGGCGCTCAGAGGTCACTGCGCAGCGTCTGTAGTCAGCAGGAGGCGCTCAGAGGTCACTGCGCAGCGTCTGCAGTCAGCAGGAGGCGCTCAGAGGTCACTGCGCAGCGTCCGCAGTCAGCAGGAGGCGCTCAGGTCTCTGCACCAAGGCCTCAGTCTGTAGGGGGCGCTCAGAGGTCACTGCGCAGCGTCTGTAGTCAGCAGGAGGCGCTCAGAGGTCACTGCGCAGCGTCTGCAGTCAGCAGGAGGCGCTCAGAGGTCACTGCGCAGCGTCTGCAGTCAGCAGGAGGCGCTCAGAGGTCACTGCGCAGCGTCTGCAGTCAGCAGGAGGCGCTCAGAGGTCACTGCGCAGCGTCTGCAGTCAGCAGGAGGCGCTCAGAGGTCACTGCGCAGCGTCTGCAGTCAGCAGGAGGCGCTCAGAGGTCACTGCGCAGCGTCTGTAGTCAGCAGGAGGCGCTCAGAGGTCACTGCGCCAAGGCCTCAGTCTGTAGGGGGCGCTCAGAGGTCACTGCGCAGCGTCCGCAGGAGGCGCTCAGAGGTCACTGCGCAGCGTCTGCAGTCAGCAGGAGGCGCTCAGAGGTCACTGCGCAGCGTCCGCAGTCAGCAGGAGGCGCTCAGAGGTCACTGCGCCAAGGCCTCAGTCTGCAGGAGGCGCTCAGAGGTCACTGCGCAGCGTCTGCAGTCAGCAGGAGGCGCTCAGAGGTCACTGCGCCAAGGCCTCAGTCTGCAGGAGGCGCTCAGAGGTCACTGCGCAGCGTCTGCAGTCAGCAGGAGGCGCTCAGAGGTCACTGCGCAGCGTCTGCAGTCAGCAGGAGGCGCTCAGAGGTCACTGCGCCAAGGCCTCAGTCTGTAGGGGGCGCTCAGAGGTCACTGCGCAGCGTCCGCAGGAGGCGCTCAGAGGTCACTGCGCCAAGGCCTCAGTCTGTAGGGGGCAGTACACTGCACAGGCAGGATGCACCCTGGAATCACCCGGGAGCCGGAGAAGGTCACCAATGAAGTCCTCACCTCGACCGCTGGAACCTCGAAAAAGACAGAGAATCTTTTTGTTCATGGCGACTGCTCGACCCAACTCATAGCCAACACCGAGCGATGGCTGCGTCACCTCCGCCACCACCACGTCCGCGCGCTGCAGCCAGGAGACGTCTCTGTCGTGGATGAATTTATCTCCCATCTCCTGAGCATCTTCCCCTACAGACAATAATCAGGGACTATAACTCTCATCATCCTGACACCCCGATGTCATCACCGCCCTGTGCTAAGAACACTAGGATCTAAAGGTCATCATGATACGAGGATGAAGCAGGCGGGGGCGCGCGGATGCACTAATGGGGGCATTACTATTACCGGGGGCACTGATGGGAGCATTACTATTACCGGGGGGCACTAATGGGAGCATTACTATTACCGGGGAGCACTAATGGGGGCATTACTATTACCGGGGAGCACTAATGGGAGCATTACTATTACCGGGGGGCACTAATGGGAGCATTACTATTACCGGGGGGCACTAATGGGAGCATTACTATTACCGGGGGGCACTAATGGGAGCATTACTATTACCGGGGGGCACTAATGGGAGCATTACTATTACCGGGGGGCACTAATGGGAGCATTACTATTACCGGGGGGCACTAATGGGAGCATTACTATTACCGGGGGCACTAATGGAGGCATTACTATTACTGGGGGCACTAATGGGAGCATTACTATTACCGGGGGGCACTAATGGGAGCATTACTATTACTGGGGGCACTAATGGGAGCATTACTATTACCGGGGGCACTGATGGGAGCATTACTATTACCGGGGGGCACTAATGGGAGCATTACTATTACCGGGGGGCACTAATGGGAGCATTACTATTACCGGGGGGCACTAATGGGAGCATTACTATTACTGGGGGCACTGATGGGAGCATTACTATTACCGGGGGCACTAATGGGAGCATTACTATTACCGGGGGGCACTAATGGGAGCATTACTATTACTGGGGGCACTAATGGGAGCATTACTATTACCGGGGGGCACTAATGGGAGCATTACTATTACTGGGGGGCACTAATGGGAGCATTATTATTACCGGGGGGCACTAATGGGAGCATTACTATTACCGGGGGGCACTAATGGGAGCATTACTATTACTGGGGGCACTAATGGGAGCATTACTATTACCGGGGGGCACTAATGGGAGCATTACTATTACTGGGGACTTTTTTATTACTGGGGGAATTAATGGAGGCATTACTATTACTGGGGGCACTAATAGGGGCATTACTATTACTGGGGGCACTAATGGGAGCATTACTATTACTGAGGGCACTAATGGGAGCATTACTATTACTGGGGGCACTAATGGGAGCATTACTATTACTGGGGGCACTAATGGGAGCATTACTATTACCGGGGGGCACTAATGGGAGCATTACTATTACCGGGGGGCACTAATGGGAGCATTACTATTACCGGGGGCACTAATGGGAGCATTACTATTACCGGGGGCACTAATGGGAGCATTACTATTACCGGGGGGCACTAATGGGAGCATTACTATTACTGGGGGCACTAATGGGAGCATTACTGTTACTGAGGGCACTAATGGGAGCATTACTATTACTGGGGGCACTAATGGGAGCATTACTATTACTGGGGGCACTAATGGGAGCATTACTATTACTGGGGGCACTAATGGGAGCATTACTATTACTGGGGGCACTAATGGAGCATTACTATTACTGGGGGCACTAATAGAGGCATTACCATTACTGAGGGGCACTAATAGAGGCATTACCATTACTGAGGGGCACTAATGGGGGCATTACTATTACTGGGGGCACTAATGGGGGCATTACTATTACTGGGGGCACTAATGGGGGCATTACTATTACTGGGGGCACTAATGGGAGCATTACTATTACTGGGGGCACTAATGGGAGCATTACTATTACTGGGGGCACTAATAGAGGCATTACTATTACTGGGGGGCACTAATGGAGGCATTACTATTACTGGGGGCACTAATGGGAGCATTACTATTACTGGGGGCACTAATGGGAGCATTACTATTACTGGGGGCACTAATAGAGGCATTACCATTACTGAGGGGCACTAATAGAGGCATTACCATTACTGAGGGGCACTAATAGGGGCATTACTATTACTGGTGGGCACTAATCGGGGCATTATTCTTACTGATGGGCACTAATAGGGGCATTACTATTACCGATGGGCACTAATGGGGGCATTACTGTTACTGGGGGCACTAATGGGGACATAACTATTACTGGGGGCACTAATGGGGACATAACTATTACTGGGGGCACTAATGGGGGCATTACTATTTCTGGGGACATTACTATTACTGGGGGAAATAATGGAAGCATTGCTATTACTGGAGGCATTACAATTACTGGGGTCACTAATGGAGGAATTACTATTACTGGGGGCACTAATGGAGGCATTACTATTACTGGGGGCACTAATGGAGGCATTACTATTACTGGGGGCACTAATGGATGCATTACTATTACTGGGGGCACTAATGGAGGCATTACTATTACTGGGGTCACTAATGGAGGCATTACTATTACTGGGGTCACTAATGGAGGCATTACTATTACTGGGGGCACTACTATTACTGGGGGCATTACTATTACTGGGAGGCACTATTGGTGGAATTACTATTACTTAGGGCGCTAATGGAGACATTATTCTTACTGGAGGCTCTAATGGGGGCATTACTATTACTGGAGGCACTAATGGGGGCATTACAATTAGTGGGGTCACTAATGGAGGCATTACTATTACTGGGGTCACAAATGGAGGCATTACTATTACTGGGGTCACTAATGGAGGCATTACTATTACTAGGGTCACTAATGGAGGCATTACTATTACTGGGGGCACTCACGGTGGCATTACTATTACTGGGGGCATTACTATTACTGGGGGCATTACTATTACTGGGGGCATTACTATTACTGGGGGGCACTATTGGTGGAATTACTATTACTTAGGGCGCTAATGGAGACATTATTCTTACTGGAGGCTCTAATGGGGGGCATTACTATTACTGGGGGCACTAATGGGGGTATTACTGGGTACCACAGTATGACAGAAACCACACCCCTTTTTTTTGTTAGGAAAGGTGGCGGATGCAGCAGTCACTGGTTACACACAGGCGATGGCGTCAATAGCCATAACAGTATAATTGTGTCTGCAGCTTCGGGCGCCGCCATTTTGTCGGAGACCTGATCACATTGTGTACCTGCTTCAGAGATCTCCGGTCGGCTGATATGTTCTGTCAGCACCGTTCCGTACCGCTGCAGTAGCCGGATGATGCGCTCATATAAAGCTCGGTCCTCTCTGCCGCCTCGGATACTTCCACAGAAATACACCGACAACGCCGCCATCTTGCAGAGCTACACTGACCTGGAAACCAAGTCACGTGATCAGGATAAACCTATGACCGCCTGTTCCGATAATGAGGGGAAGGCTCCTCCTCAGCCTGACGGCAGATGATTGGTGGAGGGAAAAGGCGGGAAAATACGTGAGGTGGATGGAGAGGGACAGAAGACTAAGCGCCACGTTATCTACACAGACCTCTGTCTACCACTACATTGTATCTCTACACAGACCTCTGTATACCAGTACATTGTATCTACACAGACCTCTGTATACCAGTACATTGTATCTCTACACAGACCTCTGTATACCAGTACATTGTATCTACACAGACCTCTGTATACCAGTACATTGTATCTCTACACAGACCTCTATATATACCAGTACATTGTATATTTACACAGACCTCTGTATACCAGTACATTATATATATATATACACAGACCTCTATATATACCAGTACATTGTATCTCTACACAGACCTCTGTCTACCAGTACATTGTATATCTACACAGACCTCTGTCTACCAGTACATTGTATCTCTACACAGACCTCTGTATACCAGTACATTGTATCTCTACACAGACCTCTGTATACCAGTACATTGTATCTACACAGACCTCTGTATACCAGTACATTGTATCTCTACACAGACCTCTGTATACCAGTACATTGTATCTACACAGACCTCTGTATACCAGTACATTGTATCTACACAGACCTCTGTATACCAGTACATTGTATCTCTACACAGACCTCTATATATACCAGTACATTGTATATTTACACAGACCTCTGTATACCAGTACATTATATATATATATACACAGACCTCTGTATACCAGTACATTATATCTCTACACAGACCTCTGTATACCAGTACATTGTACATCTACACAGACCTCTGTATACCAGTACATTATATATCTACACAGACCTCTGTATACCAGTACATTGTATATCTACACAGACCTCTGTATACCAGTACATTGTATCTCTACACAGACCTCTGTATACCAGTACATTATATCTCTACACAGACCTCTGTATACCAGTACATTGTACATCTACACAGACCTCTGTATACCAGTACATTATATATCTACACAGACCTCTGTATACCAGTACATTGTATATCTACACAGACCTCTGTATACCAGTACATTGTATATCTACACAGACCTCTGTATACCAGTACATTGTATCTCTACACAGACCTCTGTATACCAGTACATTATATCTCTACACAGACCTCTGTATACCAGTACATTGTACATCTACACAGACCTCTGTATACCAGTACATTATATATCTACACAGACCTCTGTATACCAGTACATTGTATATCTACACACAGGGCCGGTGCAAGGATTTTTGCCAACACAAGCGAAGCTACATTTTGGCGCCCCCCCCCCCCCCCATCCATGATCACATCATTACCCCCCCCCCCCCCGCCCGGACGGCCCTGGCCCCATCCATGATCACATCATTACCCCCTAATGTGTCACATTTTACCCCCCCCCATGGCACATTATTCCCCCACGGCCCCCGGCCGACCCTTCCTGGCGGCCTGGCCCCATTCCCATGTCACATACAGTGACATACTCAGAGTACAGACATTTACATTGTCCCCCCGGCCCTCCCTCCAGGCTCCATCATGTCACCGTCACACAAACTAGCGCCAGAGCAGAGGCGCTCAGGCTTAGCAGGGCATGATGTGTTTACATTTTTTTTATTACAAAACAACAATTAATATTGGGGGGGGGGGGGGGGGGGCGGTTGGGGTGTGTGACACCCCCCTTCCCCCCCAATATTAATGATTGTTGTTTTGTTATAAAAATTTTAAACACGTCATTGATGTCGTGCTAAGCCTGAGCGCCTCTGCTCTGGCGCTAGTTTGTGTGTGCGCTAGCTAGCCTAGCGCTTTGCGCTCATCTCATCATTTTGAATTAATTTTAAATCAAATGATCATATTAATTATTATAAAATAACATTCAAAATTCAATTGGGACCTACCCTAACAAGTCCTGACCCCTGTTTAGTCCTGAAAGCCTGCCGAGTGCCAGTGTGCGTCTTCTGTCTGAAGGTCTGACTGACTCTGCTGAAGCCTGAATATATATGACTGACTGAAGAATCATCATCTGATCTTAGTGTACTTTCACACTTGCGTTGTTTGATTCCGGCAGGCAGTTCCGTTGCCTGAACTGACTGCCTGATCAGGCAAACTGTATGCAAACAGATGTAATTTTTTCTGACTGATCAGGCATTTTTCAGACTGATCAGGATCCTGATCAGTCAGAAAAATGCCTGATCAGTCAGAAAAATGCATTGCAATACCGGATCTGTTTTTCCGGTGTCATCAGGCAAAACGGATCTGTTTTTTTTTTTTTTTTTCATTCTTAAAGGTCTGCGCATGCGCAGATCGGAAGGACGGATCCGGCATCCGGATGAATGCGATCCGGCACTAATACATTCCTATGGAAAAAAATGCATTCAGGCAAGTCTTCAGTTTTTTTCGCCGGAGATAAAACCGTAGCATGCTACGGTTTTCTCTTTTGCCTGATTAGTCAAAACGACTGAACTGAAGACATCCTGATGCAAACTGAACGGATTACTCTCCATTCAGAATGCATGGGGATATGCCTGATCAGTTATTTTCCGGTATAGAGCCCCTGTGACGGAACTCTAGTGCCGGAAAAGAAAAACGCAAGTGTGAAAGTACCCTAATCTGATGATAATTCTGATTCAATTTCTTGGCGGGCGCAGGCCACGGCTGCCGTCTGACTCTGCTGAATATATTATGTCTGAGTGACTGAATTAGGCTGCTTTCACACTAGCGTTCGGGTGTCCGCTCGTGAGCTCCGTTTGAAGGGGCTCACGAGCGGACCCGAACGCAGCCGTCCAGCCCTGATGCAGTCTGAATGGAGCGGATCCGCTCAGACTGCATCAGTCTGGCGGCGTTCAGCCTCCGCTCCGCTCGCCTCCGCACGGACAGGCGGACAGCTGAACGCTGCTTGCAGCGTTCGGGTGTCCGCCTGGCCGTGCGGAGGCGTACGGATCCGTCCAGACTTACAATGTAAGTCAATGGGGACGGATCCGTTTGAAGATGCCACAATATGGCTCAATCTTCAAGCGGATCCGTCCCCCATTGACTTTACATTGAAAGTCTGGACGGATCCGTCCGAGGCTATTTTCACACTTAGCTTTTTTTTGCCATTTTAATGCAGACGGATCCGATCGAACGCTAGTGTGAAAGTAGCCTTAGATCAGAATTCATTCAGTCACTCAGACATAATATATTCAGCAGAGTCAGACCTCAGACGGCAGCCGCGGCCCGCGCCCGCCAAGAAATTGAATCAGAATTATCAGATTAATCTGATGAGATGATCTAATCAGATTATGAAATACAACACTTTCATTGTAGCTACTATTATCTGACCTAGAAGAATTTTGCTAATTTCAATATACTGTATGGTACAGAGCAGCCTTTCAGTATAATACAGTACATATCTATGCGCCTTGTGTATTAACAGCACATACATAGTTCCTTTCACTTGGCTGGCTAATGCTGTACTCACTGTTGATCTCTAAGCCTGTAACATCTTTCAATTTCCGCAGCTGCCTGTGTCAGTCTACTCACGCCCCCCTGTGCACTGCAGGTCAGGTGACTTGAGTTGTCAGTCACTAGTAGTGGCAGCCAGAGCGGCGTGCTGCTGAGCCAATGAATGAATATCTATCATTCATCTGTGCTCATCTATCTCTGCCTGCCAGTGCCTAGCTGCTGCTATGTTGCCCTGACTAGCACTACGAGTCCGGCCGGGCGGCCCAGCCAGCACACAGCCGCACTCGCACACTGTCCACACAGGGGGAGGGGGGCGGGGCAAGTGATATCTGTTGCTCTAAAGTGAGTCCCTGTCCCTGACTACTGTCTCTAGACTAGACGAGCGCCGCGGCCGCCGGCCGGCACCCGCAGGGTGGACGCGGCAGGTTCAAGTAACAAGTCAGTCATAAAAAAAAAAAAAAAAAAAACATTCATCAATTCTTCCGCCCTGCGCAGGGCGCGCCCTAAGGCGACCGCTTGGTCTGCCTTATGGTAGCGCCGGCCCTGTCTACACAGACCTCTGTATATACCAGTACATTGTATCTCTACACAGACCTCTGTATACCAGTACATTGTATCTCTACACAGACCTCTGTATACCAGTACATTGTATATCTACACAGACCTCTGTATACCAGTACATTGTATCTCTACACAGACCTCTGTATACCAGTACATTGTATCTCTACACAGACCTCTGTATACCAGTACATTGTATCTCTACACAGACCTCTGTATACCAGTACATTGTATCTCTACACAGACCTCTGTATACCAGTACATTGTATATCTACACAGACCTCTGTATACCAGTACATTGTATATCTACACAGACCTCTGTATACCAGTACATTGTATATCTACACATACCTCTGTATACCAGTACATTGTATCTCTACACAGACCTCTGTATACCAGTACATTGTATATCTACACATACCTCTGTATACCAGTACATTGTATATCTACACAGACCTCTGTATACCAGTACATTGTATATCTACACAGACCTCTGTATACCAGTACATTGTATATCTACACAGACCTCTGTATACCAGTACATTGTATATCTACACAGACCTCTGTATACCAGTACATTGTATATCTACACAGACCTCTGTATACCAGTACATTGTATATCTACACATACCTCTGTATACCAGTACATTGTATATCTACACAGACCTCTGTATACCAGTACATTGTATATCTACACAGACCTCTGTATACCAGTACATTGTATATCTACACAGACCTCTCTATATCCCGGTACATTGTATGATATCTACAGACACCTCTCTATATACCGGTACATTGTATGATATCTACAGACACCTCTCTATATACCGGTACATTGTATATCTACACAGACCTCTGTATACCAGTACATTGTATATCTACACAGACCTCTGTCTACCAGTACATTGTATCTCTACACAGACCTCTGTCTACCAGTACATTGTATCTCTACACAGACCTCTGTATACCAGTACATTGTATCTCTACACAGACCTCTGTCTACCAGTACATTGTATATCTACACAGACCTCTGTCTACCAGTACATTGTATCTCTACACAGACCTCTGTATACCAGTACATTGTATCTCTACACAGACCTCTATATATACCAGTACATTGTATCTCTACACAGACCTCTGTATACCAGTACATTGTATCTCTACACAGACCTCTGTATACCAGTACATTGTATCTCTACACAGACCTCTGTATACCAGTACATTGTATATCTACACAGACCTCTGTATACCAGTACATTGTATATCTACACAGACCTCTGTATACCAGTACATTGTATATCTACACAGACCTCTGTATACCAGTACATTGTATATCTACACAGACCTCTGTATACCAGTACATTGTATCTCTACACAGACCTCTGTATACCAGTACATTGTATATCTACACAGACCTCTATATACCAGTACAATATATACAGTCATGTGAAAAAATTAGGACACCCTTTGAAAGCATGTGGTTTTTTGTAACATTTTTAATAAAAGGTTATTTCATCTCCGTTTCAACAATACAGAGAGATTAAAGTAATCCGACTAAACAAAGAAAACTGAAGAAAAGTCTTTTCAAGATCTTCTGTAAATGTCATTCTACAAAAATGCCTATTCTAACTGAGGAAAAAGATAGGACACCCTTGCCCCTAATAGCGAGTGTTACCTCCTTTGGCTGAAATAACTGCAGTGAGACGGTTCTTGTAGCCATCTACCAGTCTTCGACATCGGTCTGAGGAAATTTTACCCCACTCCTCAATGCAGAACTTTTTCAGCTGTGAGATGTTTGAGGGGTTTCTTGCACGTACAGCCCTTTTCAAGTCACCCCACAGCATCTCAATGGGATTCAAATCTGGACTTTGACTTGGCCATTCCAGGACTCTCCATTTCTTCTTTTTCAGCCAATCTTTGGTTGATTTACTAGTATGTTTTGGGTCATTGTCATGTTGCATGGTCCAGTTCCGCTTCAGCTTTAATTTTCTAACTGATGGTCTCACATGTTCTTCAAGCACCTTCTGATACACAGTAGAATTCATCGTGGATTCTATGATGGTGAGCTGACCAGGTCCTGCTGCAGCAAAGCAGCCCCAAACCATGACACTTTCACCTCCATGCTTCACAGTTGGTATGAGGTTCTTTTCTTGGAATGCTGTGTTTGGTTTACGCCAAACATGTCCTCTGCTGTTGTGTCCAAATAATTCAATTTTGGACTCATCTGTCCAAAGAACATTATTCCAGAAGTCCTGGTCTTTGTCAACTTTATCTCTGGCAAATGTCAGTCTGGCCTCGATGTTTCTCTTGGAAAGCAAAGGTTTCCTCCTTGCACACCTCCCATGCAAGTTAAACTTGTACAGTCTCTTTCTGATTGTAGAGGCATGTACTTCTACATCAACAGTAGCCAGAGCCTGCTGTAGTTCTCGAGATGACACTTTAGGGTTTTTGGAGACCTCTTTTAGCATCTTGCGGTCTGCTCTTGGGGTGAACTTGCTGGGGCGACCAGTCCTGGGCATGTTGGCAGTTGTTTTGAAAGCCCTCCACTTGTAGACTATCTTCCGGACAGTGGAATGGCTGATTTCAAAATCTTTTGAGATCTTTTTAAATCCCTTCCCAGACTCATAGGCTGCTACAATCTTTTTTCTGAAGTCCTCTGACAGCTCTTTTGCTCTCACCATGGTGCTCACTCTCACTTCAACAGTCAGGAGCACACCAAACTAAATGTCTGAGGTTTAAATAGGGCAAGCCTCATTCAACATGCAGAGTAACGATCTACTAATTATGTGCACCTGGTGTGATATACCTGTGTGAGATCTGAGCCAATTTAAGAGGGAATACATGTGAGGGTGTCCTATCTTTTTCCTCAGTTAGAATAGGCATTTTTGTAGAATGACATTTACAGAAGATCTTGAAAAGACTTTTCTTCAGTTTTCTTTGTTTAGTCGGATTACTTTAATCTCTCTGTATTGTTGAAACGGAGATGAAATAACCTTTTATTAAAAATGTTACAAAAAACCACATGCTTTCAAAGGGTGTCCTAATTTTTTCACATGACTGTATATCTACACAGACCTCTGTATACCAGTACATTATATCTACACAGACCTCTATATATACCAGTACATTGTATATCTACACAGACCTCTATATACCAGTACATTGTATATCTACACAGACCTCTGTATACCAGTACATTGTATATCTACACAGACCTCTGTATACCAGTACATTGTATATCTACACAGACCTCTGTATACCAGTACATTGTATATCTACACAGACCTCTGTATACCAGTACATTGTATATCTACACAGACCTCTGTATACCAGTACATTGTATATCTACACAGACCTCTATATACCAGTACATTATATCTCTACACAGACCTCTGTATACCAGTACATTATATATCTACACAGACCTCTGTATACCAGTACATTGTATATCTACACAGACCTCTATATATACCAGTACATTGTATATCTACACAGACCTCTGTATACCAGTACATTGTATATCTACACAGACCTCTATATATACCAGTACATTGTATATCTACACAGACCTTTATATATACCAGTACATTGTATATCTACACAGACCTCTATATACCAGTACATTATATATCTACACAGACCTCTATATACCAGTACATTGTATATCTACACAGACCTCTGTATACCATACATTATATATCTACACAGACCTCTGTATACCAGTACATTGTATATCTACACAGACCTCTGTATACCAGTACATTGTATCTCTACACAGACCTCTATATACCAGTACATTATATATCTACACAGACCTCTATATATACCAGTACATTGTATATCTTCACAGACCTCTGTATACCAGTACATTGTATATCTACACAGACCTCTGTATACCAGTACATTGTATATCTACACAGACCTCTATATACCAGTACATTATATCTCTACACAGACCTCTGTATACCAGTACATTATATATCTACACAGACCTCTATATACCAGTGCATTGTATATCTACACAGACCTCTGTATACATTGTATATCTACACAGACCTCTGTATACCAGTACATTGTATATCTACACAGACCTCTATATATACCAGTACATTGTATATCTACACAGACCTCTGTATACCAGTACATTGTATATCTACACAGACTTCTGTATACCAGTACATTATATATCTACACAGACCTCTATATACCAGTACATTGTATATCTACACAGACTTCTGTATACCAGTACATTATATATCTACACAGACCTCTATATACCAGTACATTGTATATCTACACAGACCTCTATATATACCAGTACATTGTATATCTACACAGACCTCTGTATACCAGTACATTGTATATCTACACAGACCTCTATATATACCAGTACATTGTATATCTACACAGACCTCTATATATACCAGTACATTGTATATCTACACAGACCTCTATATACCAGTACATTATATATCTACACAGACCTCTATATACCAGTACATTGTATATCTACACAGACCTCTGTATACCAGTACATTATATATCTACACAGACCTCTGTATACCAGTACATTGTATATCTACACAGACCTCTGTATACCAGTGCATTGTATCTCTACACAGACCTCTATATACCAGTACATTATATATCTACACAGACCTCTATATATACCAGTACATTGTATATCTACACAGACCTCTGTATACCAGTACATTATATCTACACAGACCTCTGTATACCAGTACATTGTATCTCTACACAGACCTCTATATACCAGTACATTGTATATCTACACAGACCTCTATATATACCAGTACATTGTATATCTACACAGACCTCTATATATACCAGTACATTGTATATCTACACAGACATCTATATATACCAGTACATTGTATATCTACACAGACCTCTGTATACCAGTACATTATATATCTACACAGACCTCTATATACCAGTAAATTATATATCTACACAGACCTCTATATATACCAGTACATTGTATCTACACAGACCTCTGTATACCAGTACATTATATCTCTACACAGACCTCTGTATACCAGTACATTATATCTCTACACAGACCTCTATATACCAGTACATTGTATATCTACACAGACCTCTATATACCAGTACATTGTATATCTACACAGACCTCTATATATACCAGTACATTGTATATCTACACAGACCTCTATATATACCAGTACATTGTATATCTACACAGACCTCTGTATACCAGTACATTATATATCTACACAGACCTCTATATATACCAGTACATTGTATATCTACACAGACCTCTGTATACCAGTACATTGTATATCTACACAGACCTCTGTATACCGGTACATTATATCTCTACACAGACCTCTGTATACCAGTACATTATATCTCTACACAGACCTCTGTATACCAGTACATTGTATATCTACACAGACCTCTATATACCAGTACTTTATATCTCTACACAGACCTCTGTATACCAGTACATTGTATATCTACACAGACCTCTATATACCAGTACATTATATATCTACACAGACCTCTATATACCAGTACATTGTATATCTACACAGACCTCTATATACCAGTACTTTATATCTCTACACAGACCTCTGTATACCAGTACATTGTATATCTACACAGACCTCTCTATATCCCGGTACATTGTATGATATCTACAGACACCTCTCTATATCCCGGTACATTGTATGATATCTACAGACACCTCTCTATATCCCGGTACATTGTATCTCTACACATACCTCTATATACCAGTACATTATATCTCTACACAGACCTCTGTATACCAGTACATTGTATATCTACACAGACCTCTGTATACCAGTACATTGTATATCTACACAGACCTCTGTATACCAGTACATTATATCTCTACACAGACCTCTGTATACCAGTACATTATATCTCTACACAGACCTCTGTATACCAGTACATTATATATCTACACAGACCTCTATATACCAGTACATTGTATATCTACACAGACTTCTGTATACCAGTACATTATATCTCTACACAGACCTCTATATACCAGTACATTGTATCTCTACACAGACCTCTATATACCAGTACATTGTATATCTACACAGACCTCTGTATTCCAGTACATTATATATCTACACAGACCTCTATATACCAGTACATTGTATATCTACACAGACTTCTGTATACCAGTACATTATATCTCTACACAGACCTCTATATACCAGTACATTGTATATCTACACAGACCTCTGTATACCAGTACATTATATATCTACACAGACCTCTATATACCAGTACATTGTATATCTACACAGACTTCTGTATACCAGTACATTGTATATCTACACAGACCTCTGTATACCAGTACATTATATATCTACACAGACCTCTATATACCAGTACATTGTATATCTACACAGACTTCTGTATACCAGTACATTGTATATCTACACAGACCTCTCTATATCCCGGTACATTGTATGATATCTACAGACGCCTCTCTATATACCGGTACATTGTATGACATCTACAGACACCTCTCTATATACCGGTACATTGTATGACATCTACAGACACCTCTCTATATACTGTTATGCCTTTTCAGAAGTGTAAACAGTTATATTTACTTATTCTAGTTATAATGGATATTCATCCCCTTTAACCCCGGGCCTGTTTTCACCTTCCTGCCCCGGCCATTTTTTGAAAATCTGACCAGTGTCACTTTACGTGGTTATAACTTTAAAACGCTTTGACTTATCCAGGCCATTCTGAGATTGTTTTCTCGTCACATATCGTACTTCATGACAGTGGTAAAATTGAGTAAATAAAAAATACAACATTTTTATTTATAAAAAAATTCAAAATTTACCAAAAATTTTGAAAAATTGGCAAATTTCCATTTCTCTACTTTTATAATAGATAGTAATACCTCCAAAAATAGTTATTACTTTACATTCCCCATATGTCTACTTTATGTTTGGATCATTTTGGGAATGATATTTTATTTTTTGGGGACATTACAAGGCTTAAAAGTTTAGAAGCAAATCTTGAAATATTTCAGAAATTTTCAAAAACCCACTTTTTAAGGACCAGTTCAGGTCTGAAGTCACTTTGTGAGGCTTACATAATAGAAACCACCCAAAAATGACCCCATTTTAGAAACTACTCCCCTCAAGGTATTCAAAACTGATTTTACAAACTTTGTTAACCCTTTAGGTGTTCCACAAGAATTAATGGAAAATGGAGATGAAATTTCAGAATTCCACTTGTTTGGCAGCTTTGAAATTTTAATATTTATTTTTCTAGTATCAAAGCAAGGGTTAACAGCCAAATAAAATAATATTTATTACCCTGATTCTGCGGTTTACATAAACACCCCACATATGATCGTAAACTGCTGTACGGGCGCACAGTTGCACAGAAGGAAAGGAACTCCGTATGGTTTTTGGTAGGCAAATTTAGATGAACTGGTTTTTAGATTCCATGTCCCTTTTGAAGCCCCCCTGATGCCCCCCTAGAGTAGAAACTCAAAAAAGTTACCACATTTTGGAAACTACGGGATAAGGTGCCAGTTTTATTGGTACTATTTTGGGGTACATATGATTTTTAATTGCTCTATATTACGCTTTTTGTGAGGCATGGTAGCCAAAAAATTTATGTTTTGGCACCGTGACTTTTTATAGAGCAGATCGTTATGCACGTGGCAATAACTTTTTCTTATTTCTTTAAGTTTTACACAATAATAGCATTGTTGAAACCGAAATAATGATATTTTAGTATCTCCATAGTCTGAGAGCCATAGATTTTTTATTTTTTGACTAATTCTCTTAGGTATGGTCTAATTTTTTGCAGGATGAGGTGATGGTCTGATTGGTACTATTTGGGGGGTCATATGCCTTTTTGATCACTTGCTGTTGCAATTTTTGTGATATAATGTGATAAAAATTGCTTTTTTTTACATATTTGTTTTTATTTTTGTTACAGTGTTCACCTGAGTGGTTAGGTCATGTGATATTTTTATAGAGCTGGTTGTTACGGACGTGGCGATATCTAATATGTATACTTTATTTTTTTCACTTTAGCACAATAATAGCAGTTTTGAAGCAAAAAATAATCATATTTTAGTGGCTCCATAGTCTGAGAGCCATAGCTTTTTTATTTTTTGACCGATTGTCTTCGGTAAGATCTCATTGTTTGCTGGATGAGGTGACGGTCTGATTGGTACTATTTTGGGGGGCAAACGCCTTTTTTATCACTTGCTGTTGCAATTTTTGTGATGTAATGTGACAAAAATAGCATTTTTTTTAAAATAGTATTTTTTTTTTTTTACGGTGTTCACCTGAGTGGTTAGGTCATGTGATATTTTTATGGAACTAGTTGTTACGGACGTGGCGATACCTAATATGTATATATTTTTTTAATGTATTTCACTTTAGCACAATAATAGCAGTTTTGAAACCAAAAAAATGATGTTTTAGTGTCTCCATGTTCTGAGAGCTATAGTTTTTTTTTATTTTTTGGGCCATTGTCTTAGGTAGGGTATAATATTTTGCGGGATGAGGTGACTTATTGATACCATTTTGTGGGACATACGTCTTTTTGATCGCTTCGTGTTGCACTTTGTGATGTAAGGTGACAAAAAATGGCTTCTTTTTACACCTTTTAAAAAAAAAATGTATGGTGTTTATCGGACAGAGTGAATCATGTGATATATTTATAGAGTCGGTCATTACGGACGCGGCGATACCTAATATGTGTGGTTTTTTTAATTATAAAATAAGGGGAAAGGGGTGTTTTTTTTTTCTTTTTTTACTTTATTAATTGTATTACTTTATTAATGTAATTAAAAACACTTCTTTTTACTTTTTTTTCCTTTACTTTATTATTGATGTTCACTTTTGGGGGTCTGATCCACTTTGCAATGCATTACAATACATCTGTATTGTAATGCATTGCCTGTTCGTGTACTACAGTGAGTAGTACAACAACAGGTTGCCTAGGAGACCCAGCCTGAGGCTGGATCTCCTCGGTGCCCGTAGAAGGCAGTTCCCGATGCCGTCCAAGGCATTGGGCAGCCTCTGCATGACATCGGGCTGCCTTGTTTCGCATCGGGTCCCCGCCACAGCACCGCGGGGACTCGATGCGATCTCTCACCTGACACAAACCTCTTCTATGTCGCGGTCAGCGTGGACCGCGGCATAGAAGGGGTTAATCAGCCGGCATCGGCTTTTACAGCGATGCCAGTGGATACAGCAGGGGCCCGGCTACCATGGACTGCCGGGCCCCTGCAGTGATCGCGTTTCTATCGCTTTGGTGCCCGTCAAATTGCGGGAACGCAGTGGTTCCCATGACGTAGTAGTAAGTCATAGGTCGGGAAGGGGTTAAGAGCAATGTTGGTTTATATTCACTATTTTGTATGGATTTTTAATGTAGGCCGAAGTAAGTCCATAGCAAGATTACTGCGCCGTTCAAAGAGCTACTGTTATTGTAACAATTCATTATACGTTTAGACAGTTAGAAGATACTCAACACCTGCAGAAGTAGAGGCTTCATTGTATCTCTTATCTGAACATAAATTCCACAGTGTGAAAATTGGCTAGATGTTCATCAAAGTATATATTCATGTATCAAAATTTGTCCCTCAGCTCTGGGACAAGGCCTCCAGATGTCAGCGGTATGTACAGTCGTGGCCAAAAGTTTTGAGAATTACATGAATATTGGAAAAGTTGTTGCTTAAGTTTTTATAATAGCAATTTGCATATCCTCCAGAATGTTATGAAGAGCGATCAGATGAATTGCATAGTCCTTCTTTGTCATGAAAATTAACTTAATCCCAAAAAAAACTTTCCACTGCATTTCATTGCTGTCATTAAAGGACCTGCTGAGATCATTTCAGTAATCGTCTTGGTAACTCAGGTGAGAATGTTGACGAGCACAAGGCTGGAGATCATTATGTCAGGATGATTGGGTTAAAATGGCAGACTTGACCTGTTAAAAGGAGGGTGATGCTTGAAATCATTGTTCTTCCATTGTTAACCATGGTGACCTGCAAAGAAACACATGCAGCCATCATTGCGTTGCATAAAAATGGCTTCACAGGCAAGGATATTGTGGCTACTAAGATTGCACCTCAATCAACAATTTATAGGATTATCAAGAACTTCAAGGAAAGAGGTTCAATTCTTGTTAAGAAGGCTTCGGGGCGTCCAAGAAAGTCCAGCAAGCGCCAGGATCGTCTCCTAAAGAGGATTCAGCTGCGGGATCGGAGTGCCACCAGTGCAGCGCTTGCTCAGGAATGGCAGCAGGCAGGTGTGAGCGCATCTGCACGCACAGTGAGGCGAAGACTTTTAGAAGATGGCCTGGTGTCAAGAAGGGCAGCAAAGAAGCCACTTCTCTCCAAAAATAACATCAGGGACAGATTGATCTTCTGCAGAAAATATGGTGAATGGACGGCTGAGGACTGGGGCAAAGTCATATTCTCCGATGAAGCCTCTTTCCGATTGTTTGGGGCATCAGGAAAAAGGCTTGTCCGGAGAAGAAAAGGTGATCGCTACCATCAGTCCTGTGTCATGCCAACAGTAAAGCATCCTGAGACCATTCATGTGTGGGGTTGCTTCTCATCCAAGGGAGTGGGCTCACTCACAATTCTGCCCCAAAACACAGCCATGAATAAAGAATGGCACCAAAACACCCTCCAACAGCAACTTCTTCCAACAATCCAACAACAGTTTGGTGAAGAACAATGCATTTTCCAGCACGATGGAGCACCGTGCCATAAGGCAAAGTGATAACTAAGTGCCTCGGGGACCAAAACGTTGACATTTTGGGTCCATGGCCTGGAAACTCCCCAGATCTTAATCCCATTGGGAACTTGTGGTCAATCCTCAAGAGGCGGGTGGACAAACAAAAACCCACTAATTCTGACAAACTCCAAGAAGTGATTATGAAAGAATGGGTTGTCAGTCAGGAATTGGCCCAGAAGGTGATTGAGAGCATGCGCAGTCTGATTGCAGAGGTCTTGAAAAAGAAGGGCCAACACTTCAAATACTGACTCTTTGCATAAATGTCATGTAATTATACATAGAAACATAGAATGTGTCGGCAGATAAGAACCATTTGGCCCATCTAGTCTGCCCAATATACTGAATACTATGGATAGCCCCTGGCCCTATCTTATATGAAGGATGGCCTTATGCCTATCCCATGCATGCTTAAACTTCTTCACTGTATTTGCAGCAACCACTTCTTGTCGATAAAAGCCTTTGAAACGTATGAAGTGCGTGTAATTATATTTCACTACATCACAGAAACAACTGAAACAAAGATCTAAAAGCAGTTTAGCAGCAAACTTTGTGAAAACTACTATTTGTGTCATTCTCAAAACTTTTGGCCATGACTGTAGTATTGAAGATGTCAGGCATGTATGAGTTAACCCTTAATGGTATGATGCTTATAGCTTATACAACAGTGCCACCTAGGTATGAGCAGGTAACACTATACCAGTAGCAAAAGTGCATTCTGGGTAGTGTTATGATGTCACATTCCTTATCAATGTACACACCTATCCGACAATGATTGGAAAGTTCCAAACTAGAAAGGTGTGTTCATCTGATAAGTTTTGGATTAAGAAACCACATACCAAAAAGAGGGGGGACCACAAAGAGGGAAAAACAAAGAAAGAAAGGGAGATCTCTGGAGAAGGATTTGGATTATCAGAAAAACTCGTGAGAGCTGACTTCCCCGAGACTCTGCACATCACTTGACCCTTGGGTATCTTATATTTTTGTTTTATGTAGTATTGATATACAAACCGGATTCCAAAAAAGTTGGGACACTATACAAATCGTGAATAAATACTGAATGCAATGATGTGGAGGCGCCAACTTCTAATATTTTATTCACAGTCACTCACGCTCCGCTCACTTCCATCAGACCCACTTGGCACAGGTTACTTAACCCTAACATCCCTCTCTAGAGGAAAATGTGGAGGGGCACTTCTCTTGACTTTTGCGTCGCTAGCGCCTAGTAAGGCGGTTACAGCTTTAAACGCCTCACTTTTTAATTTGTGATAGGCAGCATTGCTGTGATCGAGCTCGCATTTTAAGTCCTTGATCGATGCCTTTGCAGATTCTAATCTTTCTTCCATATGGGATATACAAACCGGATTCCAAAAAAGTTGGGACACTATACAAATCGTGAATAAATACTGGATGCAATGATGTGGAGGCGCCAACTTCTAATATTTTATTCAGAATAGAACATAAATCACGGAACAAAAGTTTAAACTGAGAAAATGTACAATTTTAAGGGAAAAATATGTTGAATCAGAATTTGGTGTCAACAAATCCCCAAAAAGTTGGGACAAGGCCATTTTCACCGCTGTGTGGCATCTCCCCTTCTTCTTACAACACTCAACAGACGTCTAGGGACCGAGGAGACCAGTTTCTCCAGTTTAGAAATAGGAATGCTCTCCCATTCTTGTCTAATACAGGCCTCTAACTGTTCCATCGTCTTGGGCCTTCTTTGTTGCACCTTCCTCTTTATGATGCGCCAAATGTTCTCTATAGGTGAAAGATCTGGACTGCAGACCGGCCATTTCAGTCCCCGGATCCTTCTCCTACGCAGCCATGATGTTGTGATTGATGCAGAATGTGGTCTGGCATTATCTTGTTGAAAAATGCAGGGTCTTCCCTGAAAGAGATGACGTCTGGATGGAACAGATGTTGTTCTAGAACCTGAATATATTTTTCTGCATTGATGGTGCCTTTCCAGACATGCAAGCTGCCCATGCCACACGCACTCATGCCACCCCAGACCATCAGAGATGCAGGCTTCTGAACTGAGCGTTGGTAACAACTTGGGTTGTCCTTGTCCTCTTTGGTCCGGATGACATGGCGTCCCAGATTTCCAAGAAGAACTTTGAATCGTGACTCGTCTGACCACAGAACAGTCTTCCATTTTGCCACACTCCATTATAAATGACCCCTGGCCCAGTGAAAACGCCTGAGCTTGTGGATCTTGCTTAGAAATGGCTTCTTCTTTGCACTGTAGAGTTTCAGCTGGCAGCGGCGGATGGCGCGGTGGATTGTGGTCACTGACAATGGTTTCTGGAGGTATTCCTGAGCCCATTCTGGGATTTCCTTTACAGTAGCATTCCTGTTTGTGGGGCAGTGTCGTGTAAGGGCCCGGAGATCACGGGCGTCCAGTATGGTTTTACGGCCTTGACCCTTACGCACAGAGATTGTTCCAGATTCTCTGAATCTTCGGATGATGTTCTGCACAGTTGATGATGATAGATGCAAAGTCTTTGCAATGTTTCGCTGGGTAACACCTTTCTGATATTGCTCCACTATCTTTCTGCGCAACATTGTGGGAATTGGTGATCCTCTACCCATCTTGGCTTCTGAGAGACACGGCCGCTCTGAGAAGCTCTTTTTATACCCAATCATGTTGCCAATTGACCTAATTACTGTTAATTGGTCTTCCAGCTCTTCATTATGCTCAAATTTACTTTTTCCAGCCTATGCATATCACTGAATACAATATCTGATATTGATAACAAGAGAGCTTCTCTTGGGAATATTTATATTCCCTAGTTTGATATCAAGCCGATAATGTATAAGTTTTATTGCAATACTACCATCATCCGAGATTGGTCATCGTTTTGGGCATAGCAAGGACTCATATTTGTCATTTACTTGATTGAGTTTCTGTGCATAATCAATTGAAAAAAAAAATCTCTCATCATTTTAAGCAGTATTGCATAATATTCTTGTGTTGGTTAATAGGGATGAGCGAACTCGAACTGTATAGTTCGGGTTCGTACCGAATTTTGGGGTGTCCGTGACACGGACCCGAACCCGGACATTTTCGTAAAAGTCCGGGTTCGGGTTCGGTGTTCGTCGCTTTCTTCGCGCTTTTGTGACGCTTTCTTGGCGCTTTTTGAAAGGCTGCAAAGCAGCCAATCAACAAGCGTCATACTACTTGCCCCAAGAGGCCATCACAGCCATGCCTACTATTGGCATGGCTGTGATTGGCCAGAGCACCATGTGACCCAGCCTCTATTTAAGCTGGAGTCACATAGCGCCGCCCGTCACTCTGCTCTGATTAGCGTAGGGAGAGGTTGCGGCTGCGACAGTAGGGCGAGATTAGGCAGATTAACTCCTCCAAAGGACTTGATTAACTGATCGATCTGCAGCTGTGGATCATTGAGCTGCTGATCCTCAATTGCTCACTGTTTTTAGGCTGCCCAGACCGTTTGTCAGTCACATTTTTCTGGGGTGATCGGCGGCCATTTTGTGTCTTGTGGTGCGCCAGCACAAGCTGCGACCAAGTGCATTTAACCCTCAATGGTGTGGTTGTTTTTTGGCTAAAGCCTACATCAGGGTGAAGCTGTCACACCAAGTGCATTTAACCAGCAATAGTCTGTTCATTTTTTGGCCATATACAAAATCAGGGGCAAGCTGCGCCCGTCACCAAGTGCATTTAACCCTCAATGGTGTGGTTGTTTTTTGGCTAAAGCCTACATCAGGGTGAAGCTGTCACACCAAGTGCATTTAACCAGCAATAGTCTGTTCATTTTTTGGCCATATACTAAATCAGGGGCAAGCTGCGCCTGTCACCAAGTGCATTTAACCCTCAATGGTGTGGTTGTTTTTTGGCTAAAGCCTACATCAGGGTGAAGCTGTCACACCAAGTGCATTTAACCAGCAATAGTCTGTTTATTTTTTGGCCATATCCCAGTCTAATTCTGTCACTAAATCCATACCGGTCACCCAGCGCCTAAATACTAGGCCTCAAATTTATATCCCGCTAAATCTGTCCCTAGTGCTGTAGCTGGGCGAGTTATTTAGTGTCCGTTCAAGCACATTTCTTGTTCTGGGTTGAAATACAATTCCCAATTTAGCAATTTCATAATTTAGTGGTTTCTGCTATATCAGAGCTATTTGAAATCTATCCCTAAAAGGGTATATAATATTCAAGGTGCACATTGGGTCATTCAGAATAACTTCACACACACGCTTCTGTGCATTTCCAAGTCTAATTCTGTCACTAAATCCATACCGGTGACCCAGCGCCTAAATACTAGGCCTCAAATTTATATCCCGCTAAATCTGTCCTTAGTGCTGTAGCTGGGCGAGTTATTTAGTGTCCGTTCAAGCACATTTCTTGTTCTGGGTTGAAATACAATTCCCAATTTAGCAATTTCATAATTTAGTGGTTTCTGCTATATCAGAGCTATTTGAAATCTATCCCTAAAAGGGTATATAATATTCAAGGTGCACATTGGGTCATTCAGAATAACTTCACACACACCCGCTACTGTGCATTTCCAAATCTAATTCTGTCACTAAACCCATACCTGTCACCCAGCGCCTAAATACTAGGCCTCAAATTTATATCCCGCTAAATCTCTCGTTACCGCTGTCCTGTTGTGGCTGGGAAAGTTATTTAGTGTCCGTCAAAGCACATTTTTTGTTCTGGGTTGAAATACAATTCCCAATTTAGCAATTTCATAATTTAGTGGTTTCTGCTATATCAGAGCTATTTGAAATCTATCCCTAAAAGGGTAGATCATATTGAAGGTGCACATAGGGTCATTCAGAATAACTTCACACACACGCTACTGTGCATTTCCAAGTCTAATTCTGTCACTAAATCCATACCGGTCACCCAGCGCCTAAATACTAGGCCTCAAATTTATATCCCGCTGAATTTGAATACAATACATTGGGCCAAATAATATATTTGTTGTTGTGGTGAACCATAACAATGAGAAAAACATCTAGTAAGGGACGCGGACGTGGACATGGTCGTGGTGGTGTTAGTGGACCCTCTGGTGCTGGGAGAGGACGTGGCCGTTCTGCCACATCCACACGTCCTAGTGTACCAACTACCTCAGGTCCCAGTAGCCGCCAGAATTTACAGCGATATATGGTGGGGCCCAATGCCGTTCTAAGGATGGTAAGGCCTGAGCAGGTACAGGCATTAGTCAATTGGGTGGCCGACAGTGGATCCAGCACGTTCACATTATCTCCCACCCAGTCTTCTGCAGAAAGCGCACAGATGGCGCCTGAAAACCAACCCCATCAGTCTGTCACATCACCCCCATGCATACCAGGGAAACTGTCTCAGCCTCAAGTTATGCAGCAGTCTCTTATGCTGTTTGAAGACTCCGCTGGCAGGGTTTCCCAAGGGCATCCACCTAGCCCTTCCCCAGCGGTGAAAGACATAGAATGCACTGACGCACAACCACTTATGTTTCCTGATGATGAGGACATGGGAATACCACCTCAGCATGTCTCTGATGATGACGAAACACAGGTGCCAACTGCTGCGTCTTTCTGCAGTGTGCAGACTGAACAGGAGGTCAGGGATCAAGACTGGGTGGAAGACGATGCAGGGGACGATGAGGTCCTAGACCCCACATGGAATGAAGGTCGTGCCACTGACTTTCACAGTTCGGAGGAAGAGGCAGTGGTGAGACCGAGCCAACAGCGTAGCAAAAGAGGGAGCAGTGGGCAAAAGCAGAACACCCGCCGCCAAGAGACTCCGCCTGCTACTGACCGCCGCCATCTGGGACCGAGCACCCCAAAGGCAGCTTCAAGGAGTTCCCTGGCATGGCACTTCTTCAAACAATGTGCTGACGACAAGACCCGAGTGGTTTGCACGCTGTGCCATCAGAGCCTGAAGCGAGGCATTAACGTTCTGAACCTGAGCACAACCTGCATGACCAGGCACCTGCATGCAAAGCATGAACTGCAGTGGAGTAAACACCTTAAAACCAAGGAAGTCACTCAGGCTCCCCCTGCTACCTCTTCTGCTGCTGCCGCCTCGGCCTATTCTGCTGCTGCCGCCTCGGCCTCTTCCTCCGCCTCTGGAGGAACGTTGGCACCTGCCGCCCAGCAAACAGGGGATGTACCACCAACACCACCACCACCACCTCCGTCACCAAGCGTCTCAACCATGTCACACGCCAGCGTTCAGCTCTCCATCTCACAAACATTTGATAGAAAGCGTAAATTCCCACCTAGCCACCCTCGATCCCTGGCCCTGAATGCCAGCATTTCTAAACTACTGGCCTATGAAATGCTGTCATTTAGGCTGGTGGACACAGACAGCTTCAAACAGCTCATGTCGCTTGCTGTCCCACAGTATGTTGTTCCCAGCCGGCACTACTTCTCCAAGAGAGCCGTGCCTTCCCTGCACAACCAAGTATCCCATAAAATCAAGTGTGCACTGCGCAACGCCATCTGTGGCAAGGTCCACCTAACCACAGATACGTGGACCAGTAAGCACGGCCAGGGACGCTATATCTCCCTAACTGCACACTGGGTAAATGTAGTGGCAGCTGGGCCCCAGGCGGAGAGCTGTTTGGCGCACGTCCTTCCGCCGCCAAGGATCGCAGGGCAACATTCTTTGCCTCCTGTTGCCACCTCCTCCTTCTCGGCTTCCTCCTCCTCTTCTTCCACCTGCTCATCCAGTCAGCCACACACCTTCACCACCAACTTCAGCACAGCCCGGGGTAAACGTCAGCAGGCCATTCTGAAACTCATATGTTTGGGGGACAGGCCCCACACCGCACAGGAGTTGTGGCGGGGTATAGAACAACAGACCGACGAGTGGTTGCTGCCGGTGAGCCTCAAGCCCGGCCTGGTGGTGTGTGATAATGGGCGAAATCTCGTTGCAGCTCTGGGACTAGCCAATTTGACGCACATCCCTTGCTTGGCGCATGTGCTGAATTTGGTGGTGCAGAAGTTCATTCACAACTACCCCGACATGTCAGAGCTGCTGCATAAAGTGCGGGCCGTCTGTTCGCGCTTCCGGCGTTCACATCCTGCTGCTGCTCGCCTGTCTGCGCTACAGCGTAACTTCGGCCTTCCCGCTCACCGCCTCATATGCGACGTGCCCACCAGGTGGAACTCCACCTTGCACATGCTGGACAGACTGTGCGAGCAGCAGCAGGCCATAGTGGAGTTTCAGCTGCAGCACGCACGGGTCAGTCGCACTACAGAACAGCACCACTTCACCACCAATGACTGGGCCTCCATGCGAGACCTGTGTGCCCTGTTGCGCTGTTTCGAGTACTCCACCAACATGGCCAGTGGCGATGACACCGTTATCAGCGTTACAATACCACTTCTATGTCTCCTTGAGAAAACACTTAGGGCGATGATGGAAGAGGAGGTGGCCCAGGAGGAGGAGGAGGAGGAAGAGGGGTCATTTTTAGCACTTTCAGGCCAGTCTCTTCGAAGTGACTCAGAGGGAGGTTTTTGGATGTTTTTGGCAACAGCAGAGGCCAGGTACAAATGTGGCCAGCCAGGGCCCACTACTGGAGGACGAGGAGGACGAGGATGAGGAGGAGGTGGAGGAGGATGAGGATGAAGCATGGTCACAGCGGGGTGGCACCCAACGCAGCTCGGGTCCATCACTGGTGCGTGGCTGGGGGGAAAGGCAGGACGATGACGATACGCCTCCCACAGAGGACAGCTTGTCCTTATCCCTGGGCAGCCTGGCACACATGAGCGACTACATGCTGCAGTGCCTGCGCAACGACAGCAGAGTTGCCCACATTTTAACCTGTGCGGACTACTGGGTTGCCACCCTGCTGGATCCACGCTACAAAGACAATGTGCCCACCTTACTTCCTGCACTGGAGCGTGATAGGAAGATGCGCGAGTACAAGCGCACGTTGGTAGACGCGCTACTGAGAGCATTCCCAAATGTCACAGGGGAACAAGTGGAAGCCCAAGGCCAAGGCAGAGGAGGAGCAAGAGGTCGCCAAGGCAGCTGTGTCACGGCCAGCTCCTCTGAGGGCAGGGTTAGCATGGCAGAGATGTGGAAAACTTTTGTCAACACGCCACAGCTAACTGCACCACCACCTGATACGCAACGTGTTAGCAGGAGGCAACATTTCACTAACATGGTGGAACAGTACGTGTGCACACCCCTCCACGTACTGACTGATGGTTCGGCCCCATTCAACTTCTGGGTCTCTAAATTGTCCACGTGGCCAGAGCTAGCCTTTTATGCCTTGGAGGTGCTGGCCTGCCCGGCAGCCAGCGTTTTGTCTGAACGTGTATTCAGCACGGCAGGGGGCGTCATTACAGACAAACGCAGCCGCCTGTCTACAGCCAATGTGGACAAGCTGACGTTCATAAAAATGAACCAGGCATGGATCCCACAGGACCTGTCCGTCCCTTGTCCAGATTAGACATTAACTACCTCCCCATAACCATATATTATTGGACTCCAGGGCACTTCCTCATTCAATCCTATTTTTATTTTCATTTTACCATTATATTGCGAGGCTACCCAAAGTTGAATGAACCTCTCCTCTGCCTGTGTGCTAGGCCTAAATATATGCCAATGGACTGTTGCAGTGGTGGGTGACGTGAAGCCTGATTCTCTGCTATGACATGCAGACTAATTCTCTGCTGACATGAAGCCAGATTGTCTGTTACGGGACCTCTCTCCTCTGCCTGGGTGCTGGGCCTAAATTTATGACAATGGACTGTTGCAGTGGTGGCTGACGTGAAGCCTCATTCTCTGCTATGACATGCAGACTGATTCTCTGCTGACATGAAGCCAGATTGTCTGTTACGGGACCTCTCTGCTCTGCCTGGGTGCTGGGCCTAAATATATGCCAATGGACTGTTGCAGTGGTGGGTGACGTGAAGCCTCATTCTCTGCTATGACATGCAGACTGATTCTCTGCTGACATGAAGCCAGATTGTCTGTTACGGGACCTCTCTCCTCTGCCTGTGTGCTAGGCCTAAATATATGCCAATGGACTGTTGCAGTGGTGGCTGACATGAAGCCTGATTCTCTGCTATGACATGCAGACTAATTCTCTGCTGACATGAAGCCAGATTGTCTGTTACGGGACCTCTCTCCTCTGCCTGGGTGCTGGGCCTAAATTTATGACAATGGACTGTTGCAGTGGTGGCTGACGTGAAGCCTCATTCTCTGCTATGACATGCAGACTGATTCTCTGCTGACATGAAGCCAGATTGTCTGTTACGGGACCTCTCTGCTCTGCCTGTGTGCTAGGCCTAAATATATGCCAATGGACTGTTGCAGTGGTGGCTGACATGAAGCCTGATTCTCTGCTATGACATGCAGACTAATTCTCTGCTGACATGAAGCCAGATTGTCTGTTACGGGACCTCTCTCCTCTGCCTGGGTGCTGGGCCTAAATTTATGACAATGGACTGTTGCAGTGGTGGCTGACGTGAAGCCTCATTCTCTGCTATGACATGCAGACTGATTCTCTGCTGTCATGAAGCCAGATTGTCTGTTACGGGACCTCCCTCCTCTGCCTGGGTGCTGGGCCTAAATATATGCCAATGGACTGTTGCAGTGGTGGCTGACATGAAGCCTGATTCTCTGCTATGACATGCAGACTAATTCTCTGCTGACATGAAGCCAGATCCTCTTTTACGGGACCTCTCTCCTCTGCCTGGGTGCTGGGCCTAAATTTATGACAATGGACTGTTGCAGTGGTGGCTGACGTGAAGCCTCATTCTCTGCTATGACATGCAGATTGATTCTCTTCTGACATGAAGCCAGATCCTCTGTTACGGGACCTCTCTCCTCTGCCTGGGTGCTGGGCCTAAATTTATGACAATGGACTGTTGCAGTGGTGGCTGACGTGAAGCCTGATTCTCTGCTATGACATGCAGACTGATTCTCTGCTGTCATGAAGCCAGATTGTCTGTTACGGGATCTCTCTGCTCTGCCTGTGTGCTAGGCCTAAATATATGCCAATGGACTCTTACAGTGGTGGGTGACGTGAAGCCTGATTCTCTGCTATGATATGAAGACTGATTCTCTGCTGACATGAAGCCAGATTGTCTGTTACTGGACCTTTCTCCTCTGCCTGGGTTCTGGGCCTAAATTTATGAAAATTGACTCTTACAGTGGTGGGTGACGTGAAGCCTGATTCTCTGCTATGATATGAAGACTGATTCTCTGCTGACATGAAGCCAGATTCTCTGTTACGGGACCTCTCTCCTCTGCCTGGGTGCTGGGCCTAAATTTATGACAATGGACTGTTGCAGTGGTGGCTGACGTGAAGCCTCATTCTCTGCTATGACATGCAGACTGATTCTCTGCTGTCATGAAGCCAGATTGTCTGTTACGGGACCTCCCTCCTCTGCCTGGGTGCTGGGCCTAAATATATGCCAATGGACTGTTGCAGTGGTGGCTGACATGAAGCCTGATTCTCTGCTATGACATGCAGACTAATTCTCTGCTGACATGAAGCCAGATCCTCTTTTACGGGACCTCTCTCCTCTGCCTGGGTGCTGGGCCTAAATTTATGACAATGGACTGTTGCAGTGGTGGCTGACGTGAAGCCTCATTCTCTGCTATGACATGCAGATTGATTCTCTTCTGACATGAAGCCAGATCCTCTGTTACGGGACCTCTCTCCTCTGCCTGGGTGCTGGGCCTAAATTTATGACAATGGACTGTTGCAGTGGTGGCTGACGTGAAGCCTGATTCTCTGCTATGACATGCAGACTGATTCTCTGCTGTCATGAAGCCAGATTGTCTGTTACGGGACCTCTCTGCTCTGCCTGTGTGCTAGGCCTAAATATATGCCAATGGACTCTTACAGTGGTGGGTGACGTGAAGCCTGATTCTCTGCTATGATATGAAGACTGATTCTCTGCTGACATGAAGCCAGATTGTCTGTTACGGGACCTTTCTCCTCTGCCTGGGTTCTGGGCCTAAATTTATGAAAATTGACTCTTACAGTGGTGGGTGACGTGAAGCCTGATTCTCTGCTATGATATGAAGACTGATTCTCTGCTGACATGAAGCCAGATTCTCTGTTACGGGACCTCTCTCCTCTGCCTGGGTGCTGGGCCTAAATTTATGACAATGGACTGTTGCAGTGGTGGCTGACGTGAAGCCTGATTCTCTGCTATGACATGCAGACTGATTCTCTGCTGACATGAAGCCAGATCCTCTGTTACGGGACCTCTCTCCTCTGCCTGTGTGTGTGCTGGGCCTAAATATATGCCAATGGACTGTTGCAGTGGTGGGTGACGTGAAGCCTCATTCTCTGCTATGACATGCAGACTGATTCTCTGCTGACATGAAGCCAGATCCTCTGTTACGGGACCTCTCTCCTCTGCCTGTGTGTGTGCTGGGCCTAAATATATGCCAATGGACTGTTGCAGTGGTGGCTGACGTGAAGCCTCATTCTCTGCTATGACATGCAGACTAATTCTCTGCTGACATGAAGACAGATTCTCTGTTACGGGACCTCCCTCCTCTGCCTGGGTGCTGGGCCTAAATATATGCCAATGGACTGTTGCAGTGGTGGCTGACGTGAAGCCTCATTCTCTGCTATGACATGCAGACTGATTCTCTGCTGACATGAAGCCAGATTCTCTGTTACGGGACCTCTCTCCTCTGCCTGTGTGTGTGCTGGGCCTAAATATATGCCAATGGACTGTTGCAGTGGTGGCTGACGTGAAGCCTCATTCTCTGCTATGACATGTAGACTGATTCTCTGCTGACATGAAGCCAGATTCTCTGTTACGGGACCTCTCTCCTCTGCCTGTGTGTGTGCTGGGCCTAAATATATGCCAATGGACTGTTGCAGTGGTGGCTGACGTGAAGCCTCATTCTCTGCTATGACATGCAGACTAATTCTCTGCTGACATGAAGACAGATTCTCTGTTACGGGACCTCTCTCCTCTGCCTGGGTGCCGGGGCCTAAATATCTGAGAATGGACTGTTCCAGTGGTGGGTGACGGGAAGCCAGATTCTCTGCTATGGAACCTCTCTCCAATTGATTTTGGTTAATTTTTATTTATTTAATTTTTATTTTAATTCATTTCCCTATCCACATTTGTTTGCAGGGGATTTACCTACATGTTGCTGCCTTTTGCAGCCCTCTAGCTCTTTCCTGGGCTGTTTTACAGCCTTTTTAGTGCCGAAAAGTTCGGGTCCCCATTGACTTCAATGGGGTTCGGGTTCGGGACGAAGTTCGGATCGGGTTCGGATCCCGAACCCGAACATTTCCGGGATGTTCGGCCGAACTTCTCGAACCCGAACATCCAGGTGTTCGCTCAACTCTATTGGTTAAATTTGTGTTCTGTTGGCACCATCTAGTGGCGAATTTTGGGTACTGCATATCATTGTGTATTATTAGCTTTACATTGATTAATCTTTGATTGTATTTTAAATTCTTGTATAATAAATCATTTATATTTTTGCATAAACGCTTGTACCCTGTTCTTACTGATTGCACAAAATAATTAGGTTTTCGACCAAACTCTTTGAAGGTGTTTATATATGTCTACCTCATGGATCAATATCATTTTCATAATATTTCTTTTGATCCATTCGTTTTTTTTAAATATAAAGCATTTGCTTTATATCCCCGACAATACCTGTACATTGTATGATATCTACAGATACCTCTCTATATACCATGTATTGCTAACCAATACACCATTTTAGGTTCAGATAATCTTTAACCTCTTAAGGACATCAGGGCGTACCTGTATGCCCTGTGTCCTTATGTCCTGGTACTTAAGGACACGTGTAGTGATCGGAACTGGGTGCCTGCTGAAATCAATCAGAAGGCACCCTGGGACAATGCAGAGGGGGGTCCTGTGATCCCCCCATATCGGCGATTCAGACCTGCAGTTTGCAGCCCTTTCGGCAACTTTAAAATGACCAAAATATTTATTTTTAACCCCTGGGTGGTGCTGGGGGGCGGGCGGGCAGGCGCGCGTTCATCCCGCCTGCCCCCTCTCATTTTCAGGATGGCCGAGCGGTTATGAAGCAGAGTGTCAGCACATTGCTGACACTCTGCTTGAAACGGCTGACATCTGTGCTGTGATGTCAACTGTTTAACCCCTTCTATGCCGCGGTCCATAGGGACCTCTGCATGGAAGGAGTTAACAGGGAGGGAGCTCCCTGCCTCTCCCATCGAGGGCTGCTGTGCCTTTTCAGCCCCCGATGGGAGAGGGAGGGGGCCCCCCTCCCTCCATCACTCGCTGCTCTGTTGTGGCAGTGAGTGATGGTTACCATGGCAACCGGATGCCTTCACAAAAGTCGGACATGCAGTACTTTTTAGTCCGTCGGATTTCGCCGTGCTGCGCCCGAGCTCCGCCCCAGTCCCCATTATAGTCAATGGGGACGGAGCGGCGGCACGGCGAAATAGCTGCAGGACAGATCCGACATGGTGAACAGCCTGTCGGATCCGTCCTGCCGCAAGTGTGAAAGTACCCTTAAATAGTTACCTACAAAACTGCCACCCTATCCCGTAGTTTCCAAAATGGGGGACTTTTTGGAGTTTCTACTCTAGGGGTGCATCAGGGGGGCTTCAAATGAGACATGGTGTCAAAAAACCAGTCCAGCAAAATCTGCCTTCCAAAAACCGTATGGCATTCCTTTCCTTCTGCGCCCTGCCGTGTGCCCGTACAGCAGTTTACAACCACATATGGGGTGTTTCTGTAAACTACAGAATCAGGGCCATAAATATTAAGTTTTGTTTGGCTGTTAACCCTTGCCAAAAAATCAAAATTCTGAGATTTTATCTCCATTTGCCATTAATTCTTGTGGAACACCTAAAGGGTTACCGACATTTGTAAAATCAGTTTTGAAAACCTTGAGGGGTGTAGTTTGTAGAATGGGGTAATTTTTGGATGGTTTCTATTATGTAAGCCTCACTTCAGACCTGAAGGTCTTAAAGAGTGGGTTTTTGAAAAAACCTTGTAACATCCCCAAAAAATAAAATGTCATTCCCAAAATGATCCAATCATGAAGTAGCCATATGGGGAATGTAAAGTAATAACAATTTTTGTAGGTATTACTATGTATTATAGAAGTAGAGAAATTAAAACTTGGAAATTTGCAAATTTTTGGTAAATTTGGTATTTTTTATAAATAAAAATGCATTTTTTTTACTCCATTTTACCAGTGTCATGAAGTACAATATGTGACGAACAAGCTATCTCAGAACGGTCTGGATAAGTAAAAGCGTTTTAAAGTTATTCACACATAAAGTGACACTGGTCAGATTTGCAAAAAATGGCCGGGTCCTTAAGTTGAAAATGAGCCGGGTCCTTAACCCCTTAAGGACATAGGACGTACCGGTACGCCCTATTTCCCGAGTCCTTAAGGACCAAGGACGTACCGGTACGTCCTGACTTTAAAATCGGCATTCCGGCGCCGCAGGGGTTAATTTGAACAGGATGCCGGCTGAAATCATTCAGCCGGCATCCTGTTAAAATGCCAGGGGGGGTCATGTGACCCCCCCGTGTCGGCGATCGCAGCAAACCGCAGGTCAATTCAGACCTGCGGTGTGCTGCGCTTTTTGCAGTTTCTGATCGGACCGCGGGGATCAGAAACTTTAGAGTGCCTAAAATCAATATAGTACACCCCCCCCCTGCACCCCTGCATGATTTGATGGCGGCGGGTGGTGCAGGGGGGGTGTCGCAGGCGGTGGGGGCGTTGCGGGAGGCGGGCGGTGCGGCAGGCGGGATCGCGATCCCCCGCCCGCCTCCTATTGCGTAATCGTTGGTGTACAGTGGGTATACCAGGGTGCCAGCACATTGCTGGCACCCTGGTATAAACGGCTGACATCGTTGATGCGATGTCAGCCGTTTAACCCTTTCCATACAGCGGTCCGTACGGACCGCTGTATGGAAAAGGTTAACAGTAAGAGGGAGCTCCCTCCCTCTCCGATCGGGGGGCTGCTGTGCCTTTGCAGCCCCCCGATGGGAGAGGGAGAGAGCCCCCAGACAGCCCCCCGAAGCCCCGTCCTCACCCTTCCCCGTCTGCGAAGTTGTGACAGACGGGGAAGGTTCCCATGGCAACAGGACGCCTGCTCAGGCGTCCTGCTGTCCATGGTGCTGAACAGATCTGTGCTGAAAGCATAGATCTGTTCAGTGTAAGTAAAATACAGTACAGAAACCTATATAGGTTCTGTACTGTATTTTACAGACATCAGACCCACTGGATCTTCAAGAACCAAGTGGGTCTGGGTCAAAAAATAAAAAAAATAAGTGAAAAAAGTTAAGATAAAAAAAAAAAACATTTATCACTGAATAAAAATTAAAAAAATAAAATAAACTACACATATTAGGTATCGCCGCGTCCGTAACAACCTGATCTATAAAACGGTCATGTTAATTTCCCCGCACAGTGAACGCCATAAAAATAAAAAAATAAAAACTATGAGAAAATTGAAATTTTGCCCACCTTACTTCCCAAAAAAGGTAATAAAAGTGATCAAAAAAGTCGCATGTATGCCAAAATAGTACCAATCAAACCGTCATCTCATCCCACAAAAAATGAGACCCTACTCAAGATAATCGCCCAAAAACTGAAAAAACTATGGCTCTTAGACTATGGAAACACTAAAACATCATTTTTTTTGTTTCAAAAATAAAATCATTGTGTAAAAACTACATAAATAAAAATAAAGTATACATATTAGGTATTGCCGCGTCCGTATCGACCGGCTCTATATAAATATCACATGACCTAACCCCTCAGGTGACCACCGTAAAAAAAAAAAAAAAAAACAGTGTAAAAAAAGCAATTTTTTGCCATCTTCAATCAAACTGTCATCTCATCCCGCAAAAAATTAGACCCTACTCAAGATAATCGCCCAAACACTGAAAAAACTATGGCTCTCAGACTATGGAGACACTAAACAATTTTTTGGTTTTAAAAATGAAGTTATTGTATAAAACTTACATAAATAAAAAAATTGTATACATATTAGGTATCGCCGCGTCCGTGACAACCTGCTCTATAAAATTCCCACGTGATCTAACCTGTCAGATGAATGTTGTAAATAATAAAAAAAAAAAACGTGCCAAAAAAAAAAAACGTGCCAAAAAAGCTATTTCTTGTTACCTTGCCACACAAAAAGTGTAATATAGAGCAACCAAAAATCATATCTACCCTGAACTAGTACCAACAATACTGCCACCCTATTCCGTACTTTCTAAAATGGGGTCACTTTTTTGGAGTTTCTACTCTAGGGGTGCATCAGGGGGGGCTTCAAATGGGACATGGTGTCAAAAAACCAGTCCAGCAAAACCTGCCTTCTAAAAACCGTATGGCGCTCCTTTCCTTCTGCGCCCTGCCGTGTGCCCGTACAGCAGTTTACGACCACATATGGGGTGTTTCTGTAAACTACAGAATCAGGGCCATAAATAATGAGTTTTGTTTGGCTGTTAACCCTTGCTTTGTAACTGGAAAAAAAATATTAAAATGGAAAATCTGCCAAAAAAGTGAAATTTTGAAATTGTATCTCTATTTTCCATTAAATCTTGTGCAACACCTAAAGGGTTAACAAAGTTTGTAAAATCAGTTTTGAATACCTTGAGGGGTGTAGTTTCTTAGATGGGGTCACTTTTATGGAGTTTCTACTCTAGGGGTGCATCAGGGGGCTTCAAATGGGACATGGTGTCAAAAAAACTGTCCAGCAAAATCTGCCTTCCAAAAACCATACGGCGCACCTTTCCCTCTACGCCCCGCTGTGTGGCCGTACAGCAGTTTACGGCCACATATGGGGTGTTTCTGTAAACGGCAGAGTCAGGGCAATAAAGATACAGTCTTGTTTGGCTGTTAACCCTTGCTTTGTTAGTGGAAAAAATGGGTTAAAATGGAAAATTAGGCAAAAAAATGAAATTCTCAAATTTCATCCCCATTTGCCAATAACTCTTGTGCAACACCTAAAGGGTTAACGGAGTTTGTAAAATCAGTTTTAAATACCTTGAGGGGTGTAGTTTATAGAATGGGGTCATTTTTGGGCGGTTTCTATTATGTAAGCCTCGCAAAGTGACTTCAGAGCTGTAGTGGTCCCTAAAAATTGGGTTTTTGTAAATTTCTGAAAAATTTCAAGATTTGCTTCTAAACTTCTAAGCCTTGTAACGTCCCCAAAAAATAAAATATAATTCCCAAAATAATTCAAACATGAAGTAGACATATGGGGAATGTTAAGTCATCACAATTTTTGGGGGTATTACTATGTATTACAGAAGTAGAGAAACTGAAACTTTGAAATTTGCTAATTTTTCCAAATTCTTGGTAAATTAGGTATTTTATTATGCAAAAAAATTTTTTTTTTTTGACTTTATTTTACCAGTGTCATGAAGTACAATATGTGACGAAAAAACAGTCTCAGAATGGCCTGTATAAGTAAAAGCGTTTTAAAGTTATCAGCACTTAAAGTGACACTGGTCAGATTTGCAAAAAATGGCCTGGTCCTTAAGTTGAAAATGAGCCCGGTCCTTAAGGGGTTAACCTCTTTAGGACACATGACGTACCGGTACGTCATGTGTTGTTCCGATCACTGCCGCCCGGCCGGCGGTGATTGGAACAAGGTGCCTGCTCAAATCATTGATCCCCCGCCTGCCTCCCCTTGAATAATCGTTGGTGGCCAGTGGGTATACCAGAGTGTCAGCTCATTGCTGACACCCTGGTATAAACGGCTGACATCTGTGATGCGATGTCAGCTATTTAACCCTTTCCATACCGCGGTCTGTACGGACCGCGGTATGGAAAAGGTTAACAGTAAGAGGGGGCTCTCTCTCTCTCCCATCATGGGGGCTGCTGTGCCTTTGCAGCCCCCAGACAGGATGGGGTGACAGAGGGAGGGAGCCCGCCTCCTTACCCTTCCCCGTCTGTGCAGTTGTGGCCACAACTGAGCAGACGGGGAAGGTTCCAATGGCAACAGGACGCCTTCTCAGGCGTCCTGCTGTCCATGGTCCTGAGCAGATCTGTGCTAAAGGCATAGATCTGTTCAGACAAAGTGTAAGTAAAATACAGTACAATACCCTATATAGTGTACTGTACTGTATTATATAGACATCAGACCCACTGGATCTTCAAGAACCAAGTGGGTCTGGGTAAAAAAATGTAAAAAAAAGTAAAAATCAAAAAACATTTATCACTGATTAAAAACGAAAAAAAAAATGAAATTCTCTACACATGTTTGGTATCGCCGCGTCCGTAACGACCTGATCTATAAAACGGTCATGTTACTTTACCTGAACGGTGAATGCCATAAAAATAAAAAATAAAAAACTATGATGAAATTTAAATTTTGCCCACCTTACTTCCCAAAAAGGTAATAAAAGTGATAAAAAAAGTCGCATGTACGCCAAAATTGTAACAATCAAACCATCATCTCATCCCGCAAAAATCATACCCTACCCAAGATAATCGCCCAAAAACTGAAAAAACTATGGCTCTTAGACTATGGAAACACTAAAACATGATTTTTTTTGTTTCAAAAATGAAATCATTGTGTAAAACTTACATAAATAAAAAAAAGTATACATATTAGGTATCGCCGTGTCCATATCGACCGGCTCTATAAAAATATCACATGACCTAACCCTTCAGATGACCACCGTAAAAAAAAAAAAAAAAAAAAAACGGTGTAAAAAAAGCAATTTTTTGTCATCTTAAGTCACAAAAAGTGTAATAGCAAGTGATAAAAAAGTCATATGCACCCCAATATAGTGCCAATAAAACCATCATCTCATCCCACAAAAAATGAGACCCTACTTAAGATAATCGCCCAAAAACTGAAAAAACTATGGCTCTCAGACTATGGAGACACTAAAATATTTTTTTGTTTTAAAAATGAAATCATTGTGTAAAACTTACATAAATAAAAAAAATTGTATACATATTAAGTATCACCGCGTCCGTGACAACCTGCTCTATAAAATTACCATATTCAACTGGATCGACACAGCCTTGTATACGGACAAGGGTGTACCTCCTTAATATATTTATCAACAGAAGAGAACTGGTACTGTTTCATACCCAATAAAATAAATCTTTATTTTGACATAAAAACATAGACAAAAATGCATATATGTAGAGACCATGCAGGGTGCCTACAGAGAACAGTCCACAGCAAACACTGCGGTTACGGAGGGCAGGTCGTTACATATTCTACAGTCATCGTGTGAGATTCTGCATATAGTGTATATCTAGGTCAGCATGTAATTATAGAAGCTGTCTCTAGTTGTAAATGCAGTTATCTCCCATTATAAGTGTCTCTAGCATCACTGTGACTGGGGTATAGATGGCAGCTATATGCAGAGGCTGGTGCCATATATATCGCAGCACATCGCATTAAGCCTGTTATGTTAGCACACAAACCGAACTATGTTCCTCTCTTACCCGCTATCCAGTGATTTCAATGTGGGCTGTCTCTGGCTGGCGCGATCCTCGACGCACGTTTCGCTAATGCTTCATCAGGAGGATTTACTTTCTAATGGCTTTGGAGGTCTTTTTATTTGGGTGGTGGCCAATGGCTGACTGCACTGGAGTCACGTGTTCCTACTGTGTGTGATTGATTTCCTTTGGCGGCGCATCGCAAGATTGTCAGACGCAGATATTCAAGGGACTTCCGCCCTTCCGTCTGCGCGGTCCAGGCGAGGGCAGAATGCGTCTGACGTCACATGGGTCACGCCTGACGGGACGGCGCAAGTCCTCCCATCCGCGATGCGCTCAGGAATCCCCGTATTCTATTTGTTTGGAGGTATATGAGCATAGAGACTTCTTCTAATAATGGTACATTACTGACTATTTTACAGGCCGGATCTCCCTAATATGGTGATAAAATTACTGGCGGGATCAGAATAGCACGACAGATCACATGCCATCACTGGATACTTGGGCATCAGAGAGTTCAAATTGCTTCAATTTTATCATAGATACCAACACATTGTTACATCACATCAGGGCACATTCTCAGTATTTCCATCCGACTACAATGTATCTGCATATATTCCTAAATGATATCGCTAAATCTGCAATTTGCCAATGCCTTATTTTATTTCAACATTCATTTCATATAATGGGATATGGCGTAGGATCTACCACTGTATGGCCGATTAGGGGGTCCTTACACGCATATATGATAGCTGAAACACATTTGCTATTCACTGTATGGAGATGGGGTATATGCAGAGATGACTCCCAACTATGCAGCCATACAAATAACTCATACATTTACATATATATTTATCAACTGTACGGTCACTAAGGCAGATCGTACACCATATCCCATGCACGTATTATATATCCTACACATCCAAATTCATATTATAAAATAACGTGTCAAGTGCATAGAGTTAACATCATATCAAATACGTTCGGATATACGTTCATATGGGGATTTTACCTGCACATGCAGAATATGTAAGATGTGTTTGCAACTCTTCATGTGGAGTTGAGTTATACATATCTATACATGTGCAGTCATATTAATCCATCATATATTTCATTTCTTACATGTCTAATACATCCGCAAATCTATATTCAAATTCCCCATTCCTAGTCAATCTAAGCAAGTGTAAAATGCATGAAATACAGTGCATATTTGTTATCGCATGCTGACCTAGATATACACTATATGCAGAATCTCACACGATGACTGTAGAATATGTAACGACCTGCCCTCCGTAACCACAGTGTTTGTTGTGGCACCCTGCATGGTCTCTACATATATGTATTTTTGTCTATGTTTTTATGTCAAAATAAAGATTTATTTTATTGGGTATGAAACAGTACCAGTTCTCTTCTGTTGATAAATATTTATAAAAATACCACATGATCTAACCTGTCAGATGAATGTTGTAAATAACAAAAAAAAACGGTGCCAAAAAAGCTATTTCTTGTTACCTTGTCGCACAAAAAGTGTAATATAGAGCAACCAAAAATCATATGTACCCTAAACTAGTACCAACAATACTGCCACCCTATCCCGTAGTTTCTAAAATGGGGTCTCTTTTTTGGAGTTTCTACTCTAGGGGTGCATCAGGGGGGCTTCAAATGGGACATGGTGTCAAAAAAACCAGTCCAGCAAAATCTGCCTTCCAAAAACCATATGGCATTCCTTTCCTTCTGCGCCCTGCCGTGTGCCCGTACAGCGGTTTACGACCACATATGGGGTGTTTCTGTAAACTACAGAATCAGGGCCATAAATAATGATTTTTTTTGGCTGTTAACCCTTGCTTTGTAACTGGAAAAAAATATTAAAATGGAAAATCTGCCAAAAATTTTTGAAATTGTATCTCTATTTTCCATTAAATCTTGTGCAACACCTAAAGGGTTAACAAAGTTTGTAAAAATCAGTTTTGAATACATTTAGGGGTGCAGTTTCTTAGATGGGGTCACTTTTATGGAGTTTCTACTCTAGGGGTGCATCAGGGGGGCTTCAAATGGGACATGGTGTCAAAAAACCAGTCCAGCAAAATCTGCCTTCAAAAAACCGTACGGCGCACCTTTCCCTCTACGCCCCGCTGTGTGCCCGTACAGTAGTTTACGGCCACATATGGGGTGTTTCTGTTAGCGGCAGAATCGGGGCAATAAAGATACAGTCTTGTTTGTCTGTTAACCCTTGCTTTATTAGTGGAAAAAAATGGGTTAAAATTGAAAATTAGGCAAAAAAATGAAATTCTCAAATTTCATCCCCATTTGTAGGCCTCTGGAACATGTGGCTGAGGCCTACTTTCTCTCCCAGACACCGGCTCCCTTCACACAGCTCGGCATCCGGCCAGCAGCAGCACACAGACCTGCCCAACGATACCCAGTAGGAGTATCCACACAGGGAGAAAAGCGCACAGATGCAGCAGCCATAAAACAGGGCCGCACCCTCCTATCCTGCACCACAAGTTGTTTGGCCAAGACAAGCCTGCCAGCAGCACCAAAGATCCCATGCCGACCCCCTCCATGTTGTGGGGAGTGAAGCAAGACTAGAGGAACCCGTGAGTGCCTTTGATCTATCACATACTCCTCCATGCCCAGTTGGCTCAGTTGTCTTCACATAGGCCAGAGGGTTTTTCCCTTCCTGGCTGCAACTGCATGTTACTTCCAAGCCAACACCGACACCTTGTGGTCTAAAACCGAATAACACCACTTGATGCTATTCATGACATGGAGCAGACTAATATGACCTGCTGACACCCAAAATATCGTCATCGCAAAGCGACGATAGGTCGTACCGCAGTTTTAATTTTTTTCCCTCCTGATGTCGTAAACACCCTATGAGGTCCACCCTCCCAGGCTCATAACGAAATCATGACACTAGACAGTCAGGCTTAGAGCTGACAGAGATTATGGACAAATTTGTGGCTAAGAACTCTTCTATAACTACACGTAAAACCTCCCAGGCGCACTCTGTTCCAACCGCCACTGATACCACAACCAAAATGTCTAAATCCATGGGCATACTGACAAAAAAGCACCCAAGACTACCCACGGACTCTCCCAACCAGCCTCAGACATACCTTTCTCTGCTGAACTAAAAATAGACGGTGACACCACCTAATCTCTCTCCTAGATACGCCCCTTCGCTCTTCCCTGAAGAGGACCCTAACCACGCTTCTACTGTGGCACAAGAAGTTTCTCGGGTTCTTCTACCCCTCTTTGACAAGAGACTGGAGGTACTGTACTCCACTCCTCTATCAACTCTGCCTTACAACTGATCACCACGAACTCAGACCTTGAGAATAAATACGCAGCCCAGAAGATAACTATATCCAATCTGGAATGCACCATAACACAATGAAGAGAAACAGAGTCTACTCTAACCGCTAAACTGGAAGACCTTGAAAATCGGGATCACTGCAACAACCTTAGATTCATAGGCGTCCCGGATAGCATTGTAGGAGAGGACTTGCATACCTCACCGTAGACCTACCCACAGCACTGGGCTTCACATCGAACGGGTGCACAGAATTGGACCACCTAAGCTAGCTGGTGTGGACAACCCGAGACCCCGCCTAATCATCGCAAAATACCCGAACTTGGCGATCAAAGAGCAGATCTTACGCACCTGTCGACGCCAACGCACCCTGAAAGTATGAGGCCACTCTGTTTTACTTTTCCAAGCCTTTTTTTTGCATCAGTCTCCCAGAAGCGGAGAGCATTCGCCCCAATATGTTAAAGTCTCTACAACAGGACGATTCGATTCCAGCTGATCTATCTGGCAAAGTTATGGGTGCTGGATAATGGCAGATAACTCATCTTTGAGGATCCATGTGACGCCCACTGCCACTTCCAACTTGACCATGAGAACTGAAGCCTGTTCCATCATACTGGGAGGGTCCCTTACACTCCCCATGCTCGTGATCTTACCAACATGGGAGGCCCACGGGTCTTACTACCCCCACAGTAGTAGACTGCCGGGTGCTGTCTCAATTTTACTGAGGCTCACCTTTGTTAGCACTAATGTGCAATTGTTTCTATGGTTTTTGACATGTTTTTCTTTATGGCCCACTTATCACCTCTTGTTCTTTTTCTCCAGGCATTTGGCCACGGCGCGCAGACCCCTGAGCACGTTTTTCAACTCTGTTCTCTGTTGCTGCTGGGACGACGGGGAATGGTCAGTTAGGACACACTCTTTGAACCTTTACATCACTATCCTCAGATCAGATGACATCATGCACACCCCATGGCACGGGGGATTAAAATACCCCCACCACATTTAAACTGATATCCTGGAACGTGGCGGGCCTTAACAAACCAATTAAAGGGTTTCTGTCACCAGATTTAACCCTATTAAGCTACCTGACTTTAGCGATGTGCTAATGTCAGTTAAACCTAACTAGCCTATTCCTACTTTTATCTGCGCCCCGTTACGCCAGAAATCTAACTTTTATAATATGCTAATTAACCTCTAGGATCGGGGATCGGGGAGGGGGGGGGGGGGCGTTGTTCCTGCTCCTAGAGGCTCCGTTCTTCCACCTTTGTCATCTCCCTCCAAGTCCTGATTGACAGGATCAGGCAGCGCTTGCATCTGTCTGCCAGCTCTGTGCTCTGGTGAAATGTCGCGCTGTTCAGCATCTGGCGCAGGCGCGTGAGGGAAAGACGCTCGCAAGCTGCCAGCTTCCTCACCGCGCCTGCTCACCAGCAGTGATGGTCAGTTCGCAGTGTTCACCAGCGAATACATGCGGGCTGCCATCTTTAGTAAGGTAGACTCACCCGTCCGACGATGCACAGGTAAGCCCTTACCCGTGCCTGTGCCGGGAGCCGGTCTGAAATCAAATGCAGTCACCGGGAGCAGGCAGTTCCGAGAACAGCTGCCGGGGGCCTTCATCGGGCTGTTCTCGGAACTGCCTGCTCCCGGTGAGTCTACCTTACTAAAGATGGCAGCCGGCATGTGTTCGCTGGCGAACACTGCGAACTGACCATCACTGCTTACCAGAGCACAGGGCTGGCAGACAGATGGGAGCGCTGCCTGGCCCTGTCAATCAGGACTTGGAGGGAGGCGACAAGAACGGTGGGAGAACGGAGCCTCTAGGAGCAGGAACAACGGCCCCTACTCCTAGATGCTAATTAACATAGATTTCTGGCGTAACGGGGGCGCAGATAGAAGTAGGAATTGGCTAGGTTCAGCTGACATTAGCACATCGCTAATATCAGCTCGCTTCATAGGGTTAAATCTGGTGACAGAATCCCTTTAAATGTAAAAAGGTCCTCACCTGACCTCAGGGTCTGATAGCGGACTACGGGCAGCATGGCTTGACGGATGCCACTCGTCGGACTATATGTCTAAAGCCAGAGGGGTATCCATATTATTTCGTAGAGGTTTAGGGGTATTAGTAGAGGAGGGGTTGGAGGATACAGGGGGCAGATATTTACTGCTGCAAATACAAATAGCGGGGAAGTCGTATACACTTTTAAACATATACGCCCCTAATCAAGCGAACACAGATTTCTTCGCTAGGTGCCTGGCTCTTCTCCTACCCAGGTCAGATCTCAACCTAATCATTGGGGGCAACTTTAACACCACTACAGGGCTCCAGATGGCGACCAAAATGGTCGCTAATGCGACTTAGAATTTACAAATGGCGACGAGACTTTTTAGTCTTGTCGCCATTTGCGACTAGACCCTCCGCGGCAGCTCTGCCGTTGAATACAGCGGCGGGGCACAGGAGATGATAGTTCTCTGCCCTGCCGCCGATGTTCTTCTCAGCAGCGCAGTGGAGGAGGAGTCTCTCCCTCCCCCTGTGCTGCTGCCGCCGCCTCCGCCAATGAGAAGAGAGACGGGAGGAGGAGGGGAGGGGCAGATAACTGACCTGTAATACAAATACAGGAGGCGGTGCCGGAATCAAATAGCCGGCACCCGACCTCTGACAGGGAGCTGCGATCAGCGGCAGCTGAGTTAACCCTTCAGGTGCGGTACCTGAGGGGTTAACTGCCGCTGATCGCAGCTCCCTGTCATTTGTATTAACAGGTCAGTTATCTTCATTGGTGACGCAGTGCGCCCCCCCCAGTATAAGAAACGTTGGTGGCACAGTGCACCCCCCCAGTATAAGAAACATTGGTGGCACAGTGGGAAGTGCCAATGAGGGTTAAAAATTTTTTTTTTTTAACTCACCCACCAATTGATCGCGCAGCTGCCGGTCTCCTGTTCTTTCTTCAGGACCTGTGGTGACGTCACTGAGCTCATCACATGGTCCATTACCATAGTGATGGATCATGTGATGAGCACAGTGATGTCACCACAGGTCCTTTGACAGGTCCTGAAGAAAGAACAGGAGACGATCAATTGGAGGAGGTGAGTTAATTATTTTTTATTTTTTAACCCTCATTGGCACTGCCCACTGCACCACCAATGTTTTATTATATTGAAGGGGGGGCACTGCGCCACCAATGTTTATTATATTGAGGGGGGGGGGGCACACTGCGCCACCAATGTTTTATTATATTGAAGGGGGGGGGGGGGCACTGTGCCACCAATGTTTATTATATTGAGGGGGGGCACACTGCGCCACCAATGTTTTATTATATTGAAGGGGGGCACACTGCGCCACCAATGTTTATTATATTGAAGGGGGGGCACACTGCGCCACCAATGTTTTATTATATTGAAGGGGGGGCACACTGCGCCACCAATGTTTATTATATTGGGGGGGCGCACTGCGCCACCAATGTTTATTATACTGGGGTGTTGGGGGGTGCACACTGCGCCACTAATGTTTATTATATTGGGGGGGCGCACTGCGCCACCAATGTTTATTATATTGGGGGGGCACACTGCGCCACCAATGTTTATTATACTGGGGTGTTGGGGGGGCACTGCGCCACCAATGTTTATTATATTGAAGGGGGGGTACACTGCGCCACCAATGTTTATTATATTGGGGGGGCGCACTGCGCCACCAATGTTTATTATATTGGGGGGGCGCACTGCGCCACCAATGTTTATTATACTGGGGTGTTGGGGGGGCGCACTGCGCCACCAATGTTTATTAAATTTGGGGGGGTGCACTGCGCCAATGTTTATTATATTGAAGGGGGGGCACACTGCGCCACCAATGTTTACTATATTGGGGGGCGCACTGCGCCACCAATGTTTATTATATTGAAGGGGGGGCACACTGCACCACCAATGTTTATTATATTGAAGGGGGGGCACACTGCGCCACCAATGTTTACTATATTGGGGGGCACACTGCGCCACCAATGTTTATTATATTGAAGGGGGGGCACACTGCACCACCAATGTTTATTATATTGAAGGGGGGCGCACTGCGCCACCAATGTTTATTATACTGGGGTGTTGGGGGGGCGCACTGCGCCACCAATGTTTATTATATGGGGGGGCGCACTGCGCCACCAATGTTTATTATATTGGGGGGGGCACACTGCGCCACCAATGTTTATTATACTGGGGTGTTGGGGGGGCGCACTGCGCCACCAATGTTTATTATATTGGGGGGGCACACTGCGCCACCAATGTTTATTATACTGGGGTGTTGGGGGGCGCACTGCACCACCAATGTTTATTATATTGGGGGGGCGCACTGCGCCACCAATGTTTATTTTATTGAGGGGGGGCACACTGCGCCACCAATGTTTATTATACTGGGGTGTTGGGGGGGCGCACTGCGCCACCAATGTTTATTATATGGGGTGTTGGGGGGGCACACTGCGCCACCAATGTTTATTTCACTGGGGTGTTGGGGGGGAGGCGCACTGCGCTACCAATGTTTATTATATTGGGGGGGCGCACTGCGCCACCAATGTTTATTATATTGGGGGGGCACACTGCTCCACCAATGTTTATTATACTGGGGTGTTGGGGGGGCGCACTGCGCCACCAATGTTTATTATACTGGGGTGTATATAATGTTTATTATATTGACCTTATACTATGCAGTCTGTATTAAAGAATGCTATTATTTTCCCTTATAACCAATAGACTTTCATCCTAGCAACCATGCGTGAAAATCGCACCGCATCCGCACTTGCTTGCGATTTTCACGCAACCCCATTAACTTCTATGGGGCCTGAGTTGCGTGAAAAATGCACAACATAGAGCTTGCTGAGATTTTCACGTAACGCACAAGTGATGTGTGAAAATCACCGCTCATGTGCGCAGCCCCATAGAAGTGAATGGGTCCGGATTTAGTGCTGGTGCATTCCGGTATTTTGAATGCCAGATCCGGCACTAATACATTCCTATGGGAAAAAATGCCTGGATCCGGCATTCAGGCAAATCTTCAGTTTTTTTAGCCGGAGATAAAACCGTAGCATGCTGCGGTTTTATCTTTTGCCTGATCAGTCAAAATGACTGAACTGAAGACAGTCTGATGCATCCTGAACAGATCGCTCTCCATTCAGACTGCCGGGGATCTGCCTGATCAGCTCTTCTCTGGTATAGAGCCCCTAGGACGAAACTCCGTGCCGGAAAAGAACAACGCAAGTGTGAAAGTGCCCTAAAATATTAAGTTTAAATCCCCCCTTTACCAATTTTACATATAAAATATATAAACAATAAATAAATAAACATATTACACAGCGCTGTCCAAACTATTACATTATTAAAAAATATCTCCTATGCGGTGAGCATTCGCCATTTTTTAGTCACCTTGTCACCCCAAAAATAGGATAGGACTGTTCTATTATGGGCCGAACGTTTCATAAAATGCGAAATGCACGCGGCTTTTTTTTGTTGTTGAAAGCAAATCAAAATTTTTGTATCAAAACAACCCTACGCCGATCTGATCGGCGTAGCGTTGTCACGATACCAAAATTTTGATTCGGTTTCGATTTGGCGACTAGAAATTTGATTTGGCTCCTACATTTTTCAGTTCAGGAGTAGTGATGAGCGAACTTCTGTTTTAAGTTCGGCGTCTAAAGTTCGGCTTCCGGTTAGCGGAGAATCCCGATATGGTTCCCGATATGGATTCCGACTTCCGTTGTGGTCCGTGGTAGCGGAATCAATAATCGGCCATTATTGATTCCGCTACCACGGACCACAACGGAAGTCGGAATCCATATCCGGATCCAGATCGGGATTCTCCGCTAACCGGAAGCCGAACTTTAGACGCCGAACTTAAAACAGAAGTTCGCTCATCACTATTCAGGAGCCAATGGCTACTAGGTATTTTTTTTGTCTGGAGCACTGCCTTATACTGTAGATCCAATATTAGATAATTCCACTTTACAAGCATCACCTAGAACGTCCTCTAGAGATCTCACTAATCTAATGGAAGCGGTCTCATTATGTATGGACCCATGGAGAATCCAATACACCACCGCCCGAGAATATACTTTCTATTCGACAGCATATGCTAGCTTCTCAAGACTCCACTATCTATTAACAGTATATTAACTAATAGTGATATAGCTGTTCCCTACTTTTATGCCTTTTCAGAAGTGTAAATGTAGTCCAACTTCTCTCTTGGATTACATTGTAATGAAGGGGAATTTGTTATGGCTTTTCAGAAGTGTAAACTATTTACTTATTTTAGTTATGATGGATATTCATTGGCTTTAAGAGCAATGTTGGTTTATATTCACAATTTTTTATGGATTTTTAATGTAGGCCGAAGTAAGTCTATGGGAAGATTACTGAGTCATTCAAAATAACTAATGTTATTGTAACAATTAATTATACATTTAGACAGTTAGAAGATACACAACACCTGCAGAAGTAGAGGCTTCATTCTATTTGTTATCTGGACATGAATTCCACAGTGTGAGAATTGTCTAGATGTTCCTCAAAGTATATATTCATGTATCAAAGTTTGTCCCTCAGTTCTGAGACAAGTCCTCCAGATGTCAGAGGTGTGTAGTATTGAAGATGTCAGGCATGTATAAGTTAACCCTTAATGGTATGATGCCACCTAGTTATGAGTAGGTAACAATACACTAGTAGCAAAAGTGCATTCTAGGGTAGTTAAGACATCACATTCCTTATCAATGTACACGCCTATCCAACAATGATTGGAAAGTTCCAAACTAGGAAGGTGTGCTCATCTGATAAGTTTTTGGTTAAGAAACCACATACCAAAGAAACAGAAAAAAAGGAGGAAAGAAAAACAAAGCAAGAGAGGGAGATCCCTGGAAAAGATCTGAATTATCGGTAAAACTCTGGAGAGCAGACTTGCCCGAGACTCTGCACATCACTTGACCCTTGGGGAATGCATATTTTTGTTTTATGTATTATTGGTATAAATTAATTGGCTTGATACTTAGCCAAATCCCTGCTTATTGCGGATGTATAGTGTTAGTACCACATCAGTGTCAGCAACATTCTGTGAAAATGCACATCACTGAATACAAAATCTGATATTGATAACAAGAGAGCTTCTCTGTTGGGAATCTTTATATTCCCTAGTTTGATATCAAGACGATAAGTTATAAGTTTTATTGCAATACTACCAATACATCAAGATTGGTCATAGGTTTCGGGCAGAGTAAGGGCTCGAATCTGTCATTTTCTTGATTGAGTTTCTGTGCATAAACAATAGATTTTATATCTCATAATTTTAGGCAGAATTGCATAATATTCTTGTGTTGGTTGAATAGTGTTCTGTTTGCACCATTTAGTGGTGAATTGTGGGTACTGCATATCATTGTGTATTATTAGCTTTACATTGATTGATCTTTGATTGTATTGTAAATTATTGTATAATAAATCATTAATATTTTTCCATAGACGCTTGTACCCTGTTTTTACTGATTGCACAAAACAATTTGGTTCTTGATCGAACTCTTTTTTAGGTGTTTTTTTTTTATGTCCACCTCACGGATCAATATCATTTTAATAATTTTTCTTTTGATCCATTATATATTTTTTTATATATAAAGCTTCTGCTTTATATTCCTGACATAAAATGGAGTTTCCACTGAGATCGAGTTAATTCTTTGATTATTTGTGCAAATCTTAAAACGTTCCATATTTTTTTGGGCTAACCAGATTATTCATCCATCTGTATATAACTTTGCTGTAGGAAAATGAGTGCAGCGGGTAGTGGTGATGCAACAGGAGATTGTCCATCTAGCCCGGAGCAGTTAATCCATAACGTTGTTGAATATGTAAATTCCCATTTAGATTTGGATCATGATGTGGCTGCATGCGAGAAGCCAAGAGAGAATGTGTGGATGTATGGACGCCACTTGGCACAGTCAGGAGACATCTAACCTATCTTGATGTGCTTAAAATACCGTCAGTAAAAACCAACACCTCTTAAAGATGTTGCCATCAATTCTGTATGCATTATTAGAGGTCAGCATTTTCTCAGAGAGTAGACATGTGCATATAACAAAAATGAAAGCATATATATCCCATATGGAAGAAAGATTAGAATCTGCAAAGGCATCGATCGAGGACTTAAAATGCGAGCTCGATCACAGCCATGCTGCCTATCACAAATGAAAAAGTGAGGCAGAGGAGCTGCACATCCGTTATAGCAGTCTGCAGCAAACAAACGAACTAAGCCAAACTGTAGCTGATGTTCAAGGTGATCTGTCTGATCATGAGCGATCTCCAGACCCTCCAATTCTCACACTCCAAAATACAGATATGTCATCATCACATGCTCTTAAAGCGCAATCCATCCGAGACCTTAAGCCCCCTGAGGGTGATGGCATGATTGCACAGGAGGCCTTAACCCATTTCAGTCAGGCGTTTCAAGCTGTAACCGCCTTACTAGGCGCTAGCGACGCAAAAGTCAAGAGAAGTGCCCCTCCACGTCCTCTTCTAGAGAGGAATGTTAGGGTTAAGTCACCTGTGCCAAGTGGGTCTGATGGAAGTGAACGGAGCGTGAGTGACTGTGACAGTGATGTGGGAAAGCGTGTGGTTTATTCCCCACCGCGCAGGCATAAGATTGCCCATCAGGGGGATGAGAGTTTCAGACGACCGACATATGCTGAGGTGGTCTCTAGAAAGAAAAATACCCAGTGTTCAGAAAAGATCAGAGCTCCTCGAGTATCATTAAGTTTTTAAATGTCACTGTGCCCAAATTCTCTAAAAAGGGTTCTCCTGAAATTGCCAATCACTTAGAACTGTACCAGTCCACCATGGATTCTTTAAAATTGTTCTCTGATGCGGACAGGATCAGATTCCTACCATGGGCATTTGATGGTAAATATCGCCACTGCTTTATTTCATTTAGGGAGAGGGGACTTCAGGATTGGCAGGATGTTTTGCACAAGGTCAAATTAGAATTCGGTCCCTACTGGACTATTACTGCTAGAAAAATGTGATATCTATAAACTCACATGTAGACCCAATCAAAGTCACCTGGAATTTCTCTCTATCCTTAAAAATGCCTATGGGTTGGCGTATAGGCCCCCAAATTGGGAGTCTGAGGAGTTCAAACAACTGTTTTATGATGCAATGCCCATGCAAATTAAGCTTAGCTTGGCCAGAGACCTTGATCTCAAAGCTCCCTTGGACAGGTTGGTGGCAGCTGCCACCTCACTGTATAATATCAGTGAATGCCATGCTACAGGGGCCACCTAATATGGTGGATTTGGTGATCTCTGTAATTGGGACACCCCTTTGCTCGGTTTTCCTTCCTTTGAGGGATATCTGTCTTTCACTGTGTTGAAGACCCATAACTGGGGCTCCACGGTTATTTTGCAGATTGCTGTTTCCCAGGGAGCTTTGCACTTTGGATTGCTGTGTCGAAACTCTTAAATGAGGCTCCACAGTGTTTTCTGTAGCTGGTCTCCCTAAGATCAGCTATTGTTTTGTTTGATGCTACAGGTGAGAGAAGATATAAAAAGTCCCCAGAACAAAGCATAGCAGAAGCTAAGGTAAACCCTGGCTTCAAATTTGAAATGCAGCCACGTAAGTACCCTCAATCTATAGGACCTGTCGAACACACCCAGCGACAACGGGTAGTATCCAAGCAAACAAAACCTCAGAGCCCCAACGGGTCAGAGGGGGATAACTCCGGTGCTGGTAGGTCTAACTCCCGTCCCCAATATTACAATGGGGGTCCCCAGGGGTACAGGCCCAGACAACAGAAGGAAGGTAGGCCCGAACCCCCTTCTTCCCCTAGAAGTTGGTCACCCACCTCTAACAAGGGCACACCACAAAACCTAACTGTGTGCAAATCAAACAATTGATTTGATCAGTTGGCAGATCAAGTAGCCAAATTTAGTGAGATCGTTAGTAAAATTCCCAGGTGTCCACTGGAAAACAGCCTGAGTCTTTTTTAGGGATACCTGCAGGTCCCAGCTCAGCCCCATAATGCAGGCCGGGCGGGGTCAGAGCCCAGGCCGGTGCAAGGCTACCGAGATGATTGTAAAATAATCTAATGTGATTTCTAATCCTGCTTTGCCTTGCAGCGTTCTTGACCCTAAAATTGAGGCCAAGGAGGAGATGTCTAACATGTTGTCCATCTTGCAGTCAAACCATGTTGATCCGGGTACTAATGTGTCTTCTCCAGTGAGTGATCCCGTCATCTCAGCGTCCAGTTCCGAGCTGCTGTCTGTAAGCTGTGGTGTGATCCAGGTTGGGGGCTGCTGCTGCTCCTGCTCCGTGCAGCAGGAATTTCAAGAATTCACAAGAGGTCACAACGCTGCAGAAAGGTAAAATCCTTAAGAAGCGTCAAATAAGTCAACACCCTAATTTCTTGATATGTGATTTATTTCAGGTTGAAGGCCGATATTTTCTTGATTATTATCTCCAATATGAACTTATCAGGCCAATTAGGGGTTTACTTTACACGGGATCACAAGCCACCATATTGTCATATAGTTATTTCCAACAGGTTATGGATTTGACAGCAAAGAGGCCGAAATTGAAATAGTTTGATGGCTCCTTGATAAGTGTAGCGGAGACGATTTGCAGGTAAGAGGTACAGCATGGTGAAAATTTAAAGTTGGCAAGAAGATAATTAGACATCCCACACTCATTGTGGACCTCCCCTATGATCGGCTGATCATAGGAATAGACCTCCTGAAAAGACTGAGTTACATAGTAGACTTCATCAATAAAGCCGTCTGGATTCAGGTAAAGGCACCTATTGCCTATATTATATGATGATGACTAGGGATGAGCGAACCCGAACTGTATAGTTCGGGTTCGTACCGAATTTTGGGGTGTCCGTGACACGGACCCGAACCCGGACATTTTCGTAAAAGTCCGGGTTCGGGTTCGGTGTTCGTCGCTTTCTTGGCGCTTTTTGAAAGGCTGCAAAGCAGCCAATCAACAAGCGTCATACTACTTGCCCCAAGAGGCCGTCACAGCCATGCCTACTATTGGCATGGCTGTGATTGGCCAGAGCACCATGTGACCCAGCCTCTATTTAAGCTGGAGTCACATAGCGCCGCCCGTCACTCTGCTCTGATTAGCGTAGGGAGAGGTTGCGGCTGCGACGTTAGGGCGAAATTAGGCTGATTAACTCCTCCAAAAGACTCCATCCAGTGATCGATCTGCAGCTGTGGATCATTGAGCTGCTGATACTCAATTGCTCACTGTTTTTAGGCTGCCCAGACCGTTTGTCAGTCACTTTTTTCTGGGGTGATCGGCGGCCATTTTGTGTCTTGTGGTGCGCCAGCACAAGCTGCCACCAAGTGCATTTAACCCTCAATGGTGTGGTTGTTTTTTGGCTAAAGCCTACATCAGGGTGAAGCTGTCACACCAAGTGCATTTAACCAGCAATAGTCTGGTTATTTTTTGGCCATATACTACATCAGGGGCAAGCTGCGCCCGTCACCAAGTGCATTTAACCCTCAATAGTGTGGTTGGTCAAGCTGTCACACCAAGTGCATTTAACCATCAATAGTGTGGTTATTTTTTGGCCATATCCCAGTCTAATTCTGTCAGTAAACGTATACCTGTCACCCAGCGCCTAAATACTAGGCCTCAAGTTTATATCCCGCTAAATCTGTCGTTACCGCTGTACTGCTGTGGCTGGGCAAGTTATTTAGTGTCCGTCAAAGCACATTTTTTGTTCTGGGTTGAAATACAATTCCCAATTTCGCAATTTCCTAATTTAGTGGTTTCTGCTGTATCAGAGCTATTTAAAATCTATCCCTAAAAGGGTATATAATATTCAAGGTGCAGATAGTGTCATTCAGAATAACTTCACACACACGCTACTGTGCATTTCCAAGTCTAATTCTGTCAGTAAACCTATACCTGTCACCCAGCGCCTAAATACTAGGCCTCAAATTTATATCCAGCTAAATCTGTGGTTACTGCTGTGCCTGTATTAGTGTAATACGGAACCTAAATAGATGCCAGATAGTGTTCGGTGTCTGTAAAAAAAAGGCCTGAATTTGAATACAATACATTGGGCCAAATAATATTTTTGTTGTTGTGGTGAACGATAACAATGAGGAAAACATCTAGTAAAGGACGTGGACATGGTCGTGGTGGTGTTAGTGGACCCTCTGGTGCTGGGAGAGGACGTGGCCGTTCTGCCACATCCACACGTCCTAGTGTACCAACTACCTCAGGTCCCAGTAGCCGCCAGAATTTACAGCGATATATGGTGGGGCCCAATGCCGTTCTAAGGATGGTAAGGCCTGAGCAGGTACAGGCATTAGTCAATTGGGTGGCCGACAGTGGATCCAGCACGTTCACATTATCTCCCACCCAGTCTTCTGCAGAAAGCGCACAGATGGCGCCTGAAAACCAAGCCCATCAGTCTGTCACATCACCCCCATGCATACCAGGGAAACTGTCTCAGCCTCAAGTTATGCAGCAGTCTCTTATGCTGTTTGAAGACTCCGCTGGCAGGGTTTCCCAAGGGCATCCACCTAGCCCTTCCCTAGCGGTGGAAGACATAGAATGCACTGACGCACAACCACTTATGTTTCCTGATGATGAGGACATGGGAATACCACCTCAGCACGTCTCTGATGATGACGAAACACAGGTGCCAACTGCTGCGTCTTTCTGCAGTGTGCAGACTGAACAGGAGGTCAGGGAGGCAAGACTGGGTGGAAGACGATGCAGGGGACGATGAGGTCCTAGACCCCACATGGAATGAAGGTCGTGCCACTGACTTTCACAGTTCAGGAGGAAGAGGCAGTGGTGAGACCGAGCCAACAGCGTAGCAAAAGAGGGAGCAGTGGGCAAAAGCAGAACACCCGCCGCCAAGAGACTCCGCCTGCTACTGACCGCCGCCATCTGGGACCGAGCACCCCAAAGGCAGCTTCAAGGAGTTCCCTGGCATGGCACTTCTTCAAACAATGTGCTGACGACAAGACCCGAGTGGTTTGCACGCTGTGCCATCAGAGCCTGAAGCGAGGCATTAACGTTCTGAACCTGAGCACAACCTGCATGACCAGGCACCTGCATGCAAAGCATGAACTGCAGTGGAGTAAGCACCTTAAAACCAAGGAAGTCACTCAGGCTCCCCCTGCTACCTCTTCTGCTGCTGCCGCCTCGGCCTCTTCTGCTGCCGCCGCCTCGGCCTCTTCTGCTGCTGCCGCCGCCTCGGCCTCTTCTGCTGCTGCCGCCTCGGCCTCTTCTGCTGCTGCCGCCTCGGCCTCATCCTCCACCTCTGGAGGAACGTTGGCACCTGCCGCCCAGCAAACAGGGGATGTACCACCAACACCACCACCACCTCCGTCACCAAGCGTCTCAACCATGTCACACGGCAGCGTTCAGCTCTCCATCTCACAAACATTTGAGAGAAAGCGTAAATTCCCACCTAGCCACCCTCGATCCCTGGCCCTGAATGCCAGCATTTCTAAACTACTGGCCTATGAAATGCTGTCATTCAGGCTGGTGGACACAGACAGCTTCAAACAGCTCATGTCGCTTGCTGTCCCACAGTATGTTGTTCCCAGCCGGCACTACTTCTCCAAGAGAGCCGTGCCTTCCCTGCACAACCTAAGTATCCGATAAAATCAAGTGTGCACTGCGCAACGCCATCTGTGGCAAGGTGCACCTAACCACAGATACGTGGACCAGTAAGCACGGCCAGGGACGCTATATCTCCCTAACTGCACACTGGGTAAATGTAGTGGCAGCTGGGCCCCAGGCGGAGAGCTGTTTGGCGCACGTCCTTCCGCCGCCAAGGATCGCAGGGCAACATTCTTTGCCTCCTGTTGCCACCTCCTCCTTCTCGGCTTCCTCCTCCTCTTCTTCCACCTGCTCATCCAGTCAGCCACACACCTTCACCACCAACTTCAGCACAGCCTGGGGTAAACGTCAGCAGGCCATTCTGAAACTCATATGTTTGGGGGACAGGCCCCACACCGCACAGGAGTTGTGGCGGGGTATAGAACAACAGACCGACGAGTGGTTGCTGCCGGTGAGCCTCAAGCCCGGCCTGGTGGTGTGTGATAATGGGCGAAATCTCGTTGCAGCTCTGGGACTAGCCGGTTTGACGCACATCCCTTGCTTGGCGCATGTGCTGAATTTGGTGGTGCAGAAGTTCATTCACAACTACCCCGACATGTCAGAGCTGCTGCATAAAGTGCGGGCCGCCTGTTCGCGCTTCCGGCGTTCACATCCTGCCGCTGCTCGCCTGTCTGCGCTACAGCGTAACTTCGGCCTTCCCGCTCACCGCCTCATATGCGACGTGCCCACCAGGTGGAACTCCACCTTGCACATGCTGGACAGACTGTGCGAGCAGCAGCAGGCCATAGTGGAGTTTCAGCTGCAGCACGCACGGGTCAGTCGCACTGCGGAACAGCACCACTTCACCACCAATGACTGGGCCTCCATGCGAGACCTGTGTGCCCTGTTGCGCTGTTTCGAGTACTCCACCAACATGGCCAGTGGCGATGACGCCGTTATCAGAGTTACAATACCACTTCTATGTCTCCTTGAGAAAACACTTAGGGCGATGATGGAAGAGGAGGTGGCCCAGGAGGAGGAGGAGGAGGAAGAGGGGTCATTTTTAGCACTTTCAGGCCAGTCTCTTCGAAGTGACTCAGAGGGAGGTTTTTGGCAACAGCAGAGGCCAGGTACAAATGTGGCCAGACAGGGCCCACTACTGGAGGATGAGGAGGACGAGGGTGAGGAGGAGGTGGAGGAGGATGAGGATGAAGCATGGTCACAGCGGGGTGGCACCCAACGCAGCTCGGGTCCATCACTGGTGCGTGGCTGGGGGGAAAGGCAGGACGATGACGATACGCCTCCCACAGAGGACAGCTTGTCCTTACCCCTGGGCAGCCTGGCACACATGAGCGACTACATGCTGCAGTGCCTGCGCAACGACAGCAGAGTTGCCACATTTTAACTGTGTGCGGACTACTGGGTTGCCATCCCTGCTGGATCCACGCTACAAAGACAATGTGCCCACCTTACTTCCTGCACTGGAGCGTGATAGGAAGATGCGCGAGTACAAGCTCACGTTGGTAGACGCGCTACTGAGAGCATTCCCAAATGTCACAGGGGAACAAGTGGAAGCCCAAGGCCAAGGCAGAGGAGGAGCAAGAGGTCGCCAAGGCAGCTGTGTCACGGCCAGCTCCTCTGAGGGCAGGGTTAGCATGGCAGAGATGTGGAAAAGTTTTGTCAACACGCCACAGCTAACTGCACCACCACCTGATACGCAACGTGTTAGCAGGAGGAAACATTTCACTAACATGGTGGAACAGTACGTGTGCACACCCCTCCACGTACTGACTGATGGTTTCGGCCCCATTCAACTTCTGGGTCTCTAAATTGTCCACGTGGCCAGAGCTAGCCTTTTATGCCTTGGAGGTGCTGGCCTGCCCGGCGGCCAGCGTTTTGTCTGAGCGTGTATTCAGCACGGCAGGGGGCGTCATTACAGACAAACGCAGCCGCCTGTCTACAGCCAATGTGGACAAGCTGACGTTCATGAAAAATGAACCAGGCATGGATCCCACAGGACCTGTCCATCCCTTGTCCAGATTAGACATTAACTACCTCCCCTTAACCATATATTATTGGACTCCAGGGCACTTCCTCATTCAATCCTATTTTTATTTTCATTTTACCATTATATTGCGAGGCTACCCAAAGTTGCCGGGGCCTAAATATCTGACAATGGACTGTTCCAATGTTGGGTGACGTGAAGCCTGATTCTCTGCTATGACATGCAGACTGATTCTCTGCTGACATGAAGACAGATTCTCTGTTACGGGACCTCTCTCCTCTGTCTGGGTGCCTGGGCCTAAATATCTGACAATGGACTGTTCCAATGTTGGGTGACGTGAAGCCAGATTCTCTGTTATGACATGCAGACTGATTCTCTGCTGACATGAAGCCAGATTGTCTGTTACGGGACCTCTCTCCTCTGCCTGGGTGCTGGGCCTAAATATCTGACAATGGACTGTTGCAGTGGTGGCTGACGTGAAGCCTGATTCTCTGCTATGACATGCAGACTGATTCTCTGCTGACATGAAGCCAGATTCTCTGTTACGGGACCTCCCTCCTCTGCCTGTGTGTGTGCTGGGCCTAAATATCTGACAATGGACTGTTACAGTGGTGGCTGACGTGAAGCCTCATTCTCTGCTATGACATGCAGACTGATTCTCTGCTGACATGAAGCCAGATTCTCTGTTACGGGACCTCTCTCCTCTGCCTGGGTGCTGGGCCTAAATATCTGACAATGGACTGTTACAGTGGTGGCTGACGTGAAGCCTCATTCTCTGCTATGACATGCAGACTGATTCTCTGCTGACATGAAGCCAGATTCTCTGTTACGGGACCTCCCTCCTCTGCCTGGGTGCTGGGCCTAAATATCTGACAATGGACTGTTGCAGTGGTGGCTGACGTGAAGCCTGATTCTCTGCTATGACATGCAGACTGATTCTCTGCTGACATGAAGCCAGATTCTCTGTTACGGGACCTCTCTCCTCTGTCTGGGTGCCGGGGCCTAAATATCTGACAATGGACTGTTGCATTGGTGGCTGACGTGAAGCCTGATTCTCTGCTATGATATGAAGACTGATTCTCTGCTGACATGAAGCCAGATTCTCTGTTACAGGACCTCTCTCCTCTGCCTGGGTGCTGGGCCTAAATATCTGACAATGGACTGTTGCATTGGTGGCTGACGTGAAGCCTGATTGTCTGTTACGGGACCTCTCTCCTCTGCCTGGGTGCTGGGCCTAAATTTATGAAAATGGACTGTTCCAATGTTGGGTGACGTGAAGCCTGATTTTCTGCTATGACATGCAGACTGATTCTCTGCTGACATGAAGACAGATTCTCTGTTACGGGACCTCTCTCCTCTGCCTGGGTGCCGGGGCCTAAATATCTGAGAATGGACTGTTCCAGTGGTGGGTGACGTGAAGCCTGATTCTCTGCTATGGGACCTCTCTCCAATTGATTTTGATTAATTTTTTATTTTTTTAATTTTTATTTTAATTCATTTCCCTATCCACATTTGTTTGCAGGGGATTTACCTACATGTTGCTGCCTTTTGCAGCCCTCTAGCCATTTCCTGGGCTGTTTTACAGCCTTTTTAGTGCCGAAAAGTTCGGATCCCGAACCCGAACATTTTCGGGAAGTTCGGCCGAACTTCTCGAACCCGAACATCCAGGTGTCCGCTCAACTCTACCTATAAGTACTCTTGCAATTCGCATCCCCAATGTAGTTGTCATGTGTTGAAGAAAGGCCCAACTCTGTTGAAGTTCATTTTAGGAACAATCAAATGCCAGATGTCACGATCCTGAAAAATGGTAAGCACGAGGAAGCTGTCAATGGTACTGCTCATACCATAACCATCCAGAAGGACAGAATTGAAAAGGTAACCCTGGATGGGGATGCATTAACTATTTCTCTTAAAGGAGGAAGTTATGAAGTTGCGCACCTGACCAAGCATACTCAAGACATGGTACGGATTGAGAAGGTTAATGATAACTTATTGATTCCCGTACAGGTGAACAGCATGGCCCGGGTGAAATAATCCAAGTTGGATCTGAAATCCAAAGCCAGTTACATGAGCCTAAGTCTCTTGAAACAGGTCGCTAACCCTAAAGTGATTAAAGCTTCCTCTCCACAGGACCAATGGGTTTATGATTTGGATGGAGATTCACAGAGTCATAATGTGATTGCAAGATGTCTATTGTCTATTTCCATAAGAGATAAGACTACGGAACATTTATTCATCGTGTTGAATGAACCACGATACCAGATGTACATAATTACCTTCTACACTGATTTGCCGTGCAGACTGATCTGGTCAACAATACTCTATGGTCCAGATTACCTGGAGACCCGGAGATGTTCCAGGATGAAGGGCAAGCCTTGAGATGAGGACAACAGATGCCCTATGCCGTGAGTCTCATGGTTGCTGATGAGGTTAAAATCCCTGAAGGATGCAAGCCATTTCTTCTTCCCATTCAAGTGAAGAAGAGACAAAGACTGAAGAATGCAGATTCTTTGATCTGTTTGTCCAACCGGATGCAGCAAATAGGCCTGAAGGTAAAGCCCGCTCCTATGATAAATATCCATCAGGATCCATTGAATATGGTAATTCTTAACATGGCTCCCCATAGCATATCCTTACAAAAAGACACCATAATGGGTCTGGCTATGGATTTGGAGTATTACACTTTTGGATTCCAGAATGATGTCATTGGACTTATTCCCGATGAATACTTGACAGAAGAACAAGTAGCGGAACAATGTTTTTCCTCAACACCTGAAGAAGGTACATGCCACATAGAAGAATCGTCAACGGTTTTCAACCATGAGATCGATGAGAAGGAGTACGAGTCATGCCAACAAGGAAAGGAGAAGGTACGCAATACTCAAAACGATTTAACTAGTGAGCTTGAAGAAGCTTACGAGTTAAGTCAACCTAAAATCTTTCCAGAATTTCAGGAACGATTGGAAGAGCAAATCTCTATGGCTGACATATGTTCCGAGGAGTCGGAGCGTCAACAGCTAAAGGGGCTCTTCGCAGAATTCCAGGACGTGTTTGCTAAGGACTCTTACGACAGTGGGGAAACTTACCTACATGTTGCAAGAATCCAGACGGATCCCAATGCACCCCCTGTATATGTCAAACAGTACCGACTTCCGCTGGCAGCTTGCAAGTCGCTATCGGGAATCATCAAAAACTTGGAGAAGCAGGGAATCTTCCGTCCGGTGCACAGCTCGTTCAACCATCCTATACTTGGGATTCTCAAACCCAATGGTCAATTTCGTCTCTGTTCGGACCTAAGGCAGTTAAACAAACGTTTATACATGTCAGGATGGCCCATGCCGTATATTGACCAGAGTTTGGCACAAATACAGGGATCCAAAATGTTCACTGCTCTTGACTGTGAGCAAGGATATTGGACAATTCAAGTGGACGAGAGGGATCGATACAAACTTTTCTTTACATTTGGAAAGCAACAATATTCATGGACCCGATTACCTTTTGGGTACATAAATGTGGGTCATAAATTTGCTGTGTTCATGCATAAGGCAATGCCTGATGCCACTGAATGAGGTACCTTATACTATGTGGATGACGTCCTGATCAAAAGCACGACTTTTGAGAAACACATTGCGGAACTGAGGCATTTACTTACCCAACTGAGAAAAGCTGGTGTTCAACTTTCTTTACAGAAGGCTCAATGGTGTCGTGCCAAAGTCAATTTCCTAGGTCACAAAATCACTGTTAATGGAATCAACCTGCAGAAGAAAAAAGTGGAGGCAGTGATTAATTTGAAGTCACCTACAAATCTTAAGGCGTTGGGATCTTTCCTGGGTATGATGAACTATTGACGTAAGTTCATTGATAACTATGCTGAGATTACAAAAGCTCTTTTGCAGTTGTTGAAGAAAAGAGTGAAATGGGAATGGAGTGAATGCCACGAGCAAGCTGTGAATGAGCTCAAAGCCAGACTTATCCAGGCCCCATGCCTTGCTTACCCAGAAGGTGGAAAACCCTTTTACATTGAAACAGGCTTCACCGACAAAAGCGTGAGTGCAGTCTTCTTTCAGAAACAGGACAACCTGAACAAGATCATCGCCTATCCCAGCAAATACTTATCACCGGTTGAGAAAAAATTCAATGACTGTGAAAAAGCATTACTGTCAACGGTGTGGGCTTTGCAATATTTCAGGAGTTTCATCCAGGGCGAAAAGATCATTGTGAAAACTGCACACCAACCACTGCAATATTTAGATAGAGTGATAGAATCAAGGATGGAAATCTGCCAAACAGCAGGATAATCGCCTGGACGATGTCCTTAATGGGATGGCCATTGGAAGTCAGATACAAACAAAATAATAAGAATCCAGTTGCTCAAGGATTAGCCGAACTTCACGATTGTTCCAATACAGGACAAAGATGAATCACTAGAAAATGATTTACTTGAAGAACAATCTTCATCTTCATACAAGTCTTATGAAGAAGAGTACTGCAAATCATTACCATGTGTATATGTTGACGGCTGTTCTTTCCATACCAATATAGGAACTGAACATACACTGGTTGCAGGTATAGAAATCGTGTGGAATAACACATTCCCAGACGTGTCCGTCGGATACAAAATTGGTTCCAAAAGTAGCCAGGTTGCGGAGCTTGCCGCTGTGTATAAAGCCGTACAAATTGCTATCGAATATGGTCTTAAAGAGTTACTTATAATCACGGGTTCTAATTATATTCGCAGTAGCTTTGTGGAGTACTTCCCTGGATGGAAAAGGTCTAACATGGTGGGAAGCAACAATAAGCCTATCAAGCATGGTAAAATGTTTTGTAGGATCGATGAGATGGTTACCACCTACGGTCTCACCATTTACTGGAAAAAGGTAAGAGGCCACTCAAAATATCTAGGTGTGGATAAGGAAGGGAATGATTTGGCAGATTCCCTCGCCAAACAAGCAGCCATTAATGGAGAAGTCTTGGATGTTAATGACCTCATGGGAACTATCCAAGTGGATGCAATGACAAGAAGACAGGCCCATAAGGAGGCCGAAGCCAATGTGATGCAATGGAGCCAAGATTCCCCTAGTGAGGATCTCATTGCAAGTCAAAAGGGGCATCCACTCATTGGTATGTTCTGCAAACACATTGAAGATCCACAGAATTGTCCCATAACTATGGAAGACTGTGCAGGCAAAGAAGAGTTACGGATTTTGATGAAGGGTAAGTCCCAATTCTCGTTACAGGATGGATTGTTGGTAAGAACCTCGAAGAATGGTATCTCACAATGGGTGATACCCGTGGCATTCCGAGGTTTGATGTTACAGCACGCCCATGATGCCCCAACAGCTGGTCATCGAGGTGAAAAGTTAACGTGATTAATTATTACAGGATTACGCTTATTGGCCTCATATGTTGCACCCACTCATTGGGCACCGCTAATGAAAAGGGGGATGTCCATACCATGGTCAGACATCCAGATTGACTTTATTGGACCAGTAACAACTTCATCAAAAGGCAACAGATACAGTGGGATGCGAAAGTTTGGGCAACCTTGTTAATCATCATGATTTTCCTGTCTAAATCGTTGGTTGTTACGATAAAAAAATGTCAGTTAAATCTATCATATAGGAGACACACACAGTGATATTTACAGAAGTGAAATGAAGTTTATTGGATTTACAGAAAGTGCTATAATTGTTTAAACAAAATTAGACAGGTGCTTAAATTTGGGCACCACAAAATAGAAATGAAATCAACATTTAGTAGATCCTCCTTTTGCAGAAATTACAGCCTCTAAACGCTTCCTGTAGGTTCCAATGAGAGTCTGGATTCTGGTTGAAGGTATTTTGGACCATTCCTCTTTACAAAACATCTTTAGTTCATTCAGGTTTGATAGCTTCCGAGCATGGACAGCTCTCTTTAAGTCACACCACAGATTTTCCATTATATTCAGGTCTGGGGACTGAGATGGCCATTCCAGAACGTTGTACTTGTTCCTCTGCATAAATGCCTTAGTGGATTTTGAGCAGTGTTTAGGGTCGTTGTCTTGTTGAAAGATCCAGCCCGGCGCAGCTTCAGCTTTGTCACTGATTCCTGGACATTGGTCTCCAGAATCTGCTGATACTGAGTGGAATCCATGCGTCCCTCAACTTTGACAAGATTCCCAGTCCCTGCACTGGCCACACAGCCCCACAGCATGATGGAACCACCACCATATTTTACTGGAGGTAGCAGGTGTTTTTCTTGGAATGCTGTGTTCTTTTTCCTCCATGCATAACGCCCCTTGTTATGGCCAAATAACTCAATGTTAGTTTCATCAGTCCACAGCACCTTATTCCAGAATGAAGCTGGCTTGTCCAACTGTGCTTTAGCCCACCTCAAGCGGCGGAGAAAAGGCTCCTCTGCATCCCTCTCGCATACAACATCTCCTTGTGTAAAGTGCGCCGAATGGTTGAACGATGCACAGTGACTCCATCTGCAGCAAGATTATGTTGTAGGTCTTTGGTGCTGGTCTGTGGGTTGACTCTGACTGTTCTCACCATTCGTCGCTTCTGTCTATCCGAGATTTCTCTTGGTCTGCCACTTCGAGCCTTAACTTGAACTTAGCCTGTGGTCTTCCATTTCCTCAATATTGTCACGAGAGTGTCAAGAGCCACGTCTGACTCCGTTATACCCAGGGTCAGGAAGTCGCAGCGGTTGGCTGCGCGCTCTATGTCTAAAGATAGTGCTGTTTCTTAATGGTAGCTTTCTGTGTTTGCCTTGCAATCCTTTTTGTCTCACTCAGGGATCCGTAGCTTCTTCTCCTCAGCTGTTTCTTGTCCAGCACTCCCAACCTCCTTATATTCTCCCTCCCACTTCTCTGGTTGCCAGATAAGGACTGGATTCCATACTGACCCACTGGAGCTGAGTTGCTGTTATCCCTGGTTGTAGTACCTAGAGCATTACCCTCTGGATCCCTGTTGGTTGTTTGTTGTCGCCCACCTGGGACTATATGTTTTGTCAGTATTGTCTGTCCTCTCCCTAGTGTTTCCCTTTAGTGTTAGTGGTGCGGACTAGTGTTCCTACCACCCTATTCATTACGTACGGCTCATCTTAGGGAAAGCCAGGGTTTAGGCACGTGATCGGCGTACCGGTGAGGAACCCGTCTAGGAACGTCAGGACAGTCAGGTGCCAGCCTCAAGGTGAGTTAGGGGTCACCATCTTTCCCTCTCCTTTGGACAGGGCCTTCCTTTTCCCTCTCTTTGCATCACGTATGTGATCGGCACGCCAGTCGTGATAAATATGTTCCTAACTGTGGAAACAGACAGCTGAAATCTCTGAGACAGCTTTCTGTATCCTTCCCCTAAACCATGATGGTGAACAATCTTTGTCTTCAGGTCATTTGAGAGTTGTTTTGAGACCCCCATGTTGCTACTCTTCAGAGAAAATTGAAAGAGGAGGGAAACTTACAATTGACCCCCTTAAATACTCTTTCTCATAATTGGATTCACCTGTGTATGTAGGTCAGGGGTCACTGAGCTTATCAAGCCAATGTGAATTCCAATAATTAGTTCTAAAGGTTTTGAAATCAATAAAATGACAACAACAGTGACCACATGTAGCACCGGCCTGATTGTGTGTAAACAGAGACCACATGTCTGCACCTGCCTAATTGTGTGTAAACAGAGACCACATGTAGCACCGGCCTGATTGTGTGTAAACAGTTATAGCACTTTCTGTAAATCCAATAAACTTCATTTCACTGTGTGTGTCTCCTATATGATAGATTTAACTGACATTTTTTACAGGAAAATCATGACGATTAACAAGATTGCCCAAACTTTCACATCCCACTGAATGTTAACCGTGACTTGTTTATTCACAAAATGGGTGGAATGTTTGCCTTGCAAAACGTGCAGTTCAAGTGTGTGCGCGGCTCTACTCGTTAACCCAGCGTTTTCCAGGTTTGGTCTTCCCCAACGCATCAAGTCCGATCGCAGAAGTTAATTCACTAGTGAGGTGATGACGAAAATGTGGGAAATACTGGGGGTAAAAAGAAAGCTACATCGGCCAGCCTCTAGTGGTGGAGTAGAACGCTACAACCAAACAATTGTCAACATTGTAAAGACATTTGTCAATGAATCCAGTAAGGACTGGGATGTAAGGTTGCCTTTGGTTCTCATGGCCATCAGAGCCATCCCAAGCGTGGCAACCAAACTTTCTCCCTTTGAAATGATTACAGCCAGGAAGATGGTGTTACCCCAGCATTTACTCTACCGGACAACAGGACCACAATTTGATAAATGCTTCAACAGCTCATCAATATATGGAGAATCTACACAAGCACCTTCAGCATACTTTTGCTTTTGCCCAGAAGAACCCGGAGAAAGCAGCAGTAAGTGCCAAAACCTACTATGATCTGAAGACTACTCAAAAGTAGTATCAGATTTCCGATCAGGTTTATCTCTATAACTTTGCCCAGGATCAGATGAAGTAAAGGAAGTTCCTGCCTTCCTGAAAGGGACCCTATGTCGTCATTGACAAATTGTCACCTGTGGTCTACAAGATCAAAATTCCTAAGGGGGGTGAATTTATAGAGAAATGGGTGCATATTAATCAGTCACATGTTTGTCATCCTAGGTCACAACTTCTCCAAATGGAAAGATTACTGGATGATGAGGAGTGAAGAGATAAAGGTTCCAGCTAAAGATGGAAACCAAGGATTGGTATAGTATGAACATACAAATGTACTAACCTATCCTCATGTATATGTCCTCTGTAACTAATTATCTCTTGACTCTACTCTGAACCGAGAACTTGCTCTGTTCAAAGAAAATAAACTATGCCAAATCAAAGATGTATGGTAGTATGAACTCTTTTCTTGCAGGAGTGATAAAAAAGTGGAAGATGTATGTGCTTATATTTGTCATACAATATATTATAGGCACAACATGGCATTGAGGGTTGTTTCCGTTACCTACATCGTCCTGATCTTGGGGAAGGAGTTCCATGCTGAGCCGATCGCTATACCAGGCCCTTCATCTGGGATCATGCTGCAGGATACCACAGGATTCATCTTGACGAATAAGAGGGTTCTATCCCAAAAGATCTACGTCAGTTTGGATCCACGGCATCTTCGTCGACAGACAGTTCAACGTTTCCAAGGTATTGTCTCCGGAGATAAAGATGTGGTATCAAATGCACATTGGCTATTCCCAAGAAAGGATTACACAGATCCTGGAGCAGACAAAGGAAAACCATGACCAGAGAACAGTTTTCAACGAGTCGACGGCCAAAGCGGTTCATTTCTGCGATTGCAGCCGCCAGAATCTTTGGCCTAATAGGCAATGTCGTTGCCACCGATGTATCAGCTGCTAATTCCATCTCTATTAAGACATTGGAACTTGAGATCGGTTCGCTAAAAAGGAACCTGATGAGTAATCATGCTGAGATGGAAAATCAGAAGCAACATTTATCAGACTTATATTCCGTGGACACGTTACAGTATTCTTCGTCAGACAATGATATATTAAATCCCTCCGTTTAGACATGGGGGGGCGGATTATATATGGGGTGTGCTGACTGTCATCATTCTGGGATGGTTGAGTTTCCTGACCATCCAAGTGGTGCGTTGGATAAAGTTTTTTAGAAAGACTTTAGCAAAGCTCTGGTTGGAACATTACAAACCGAGTCTGCTCACCCTGGTTCTTGAGGAATCTGAATGAAAAGCCCTTTTTGACATTCCAATGTAGTCCAACTTCTCTCTTGGATTACATTGCAATGAAGGGGGATTTGTTATGCCTTTTCAGAAGTGTAAACAGTTATATTTACTTATTTTAGTTATGATGGATATTCATTGCCTTTAAGAGCAATGTTGGTTTATTTTCACTATTTTGTATGGATTTTTAATGTAGGCCGAAGTAAGTCTATGGGAAGATTACTGAGTTGTTCAAAAGAACTAATGTTATTGTAACAATTAATTATACATTTAGACCATTAGAAGATACACAACACCTGCAGAAGTAGAGGCTTCATTCTATTTCTTATCTGAACATGAATTCCACAGTGTGATAATTGTCTAGATGTTCCTCCAAAGTATATATTCATGTATCAAAGTTTGTCCCTCAACTCTGCGACAAGGCCTCCAGATGTCAGAGGTGTGTAGTATTGAAGATGTCAGGCATGAATGAGTTAACCCTTAATGGTATGATGCTTATGCTTATACAACAGTGTCACCTAGTTATGAGTAGGTAACACTACACCAGTAACAAAAGTGCATTCTGGGCAGTGTTATGACGTCACATTCCTTATTCAATGTACACGCCTATCCGACAATGATTGAAGTTCCAAACTAGGAAGGTGTGCTAATCTGATAAGTTTTTGGTTAAGAAACCACATACCAAAAAGAAAGAAAAAGAGGAGGGAAAAACAAAGGAAAAAATGGGAAATCCCTAGAAAAGATCTGGATTATCGGGAAAACTCTGGAGAGCAGACTTCCCCGAGACTCTGCACATCACTTGACCCTTGGATAATGCATATTTTTGTTTTATGTAGTATTGGCATACATTAATTCGGATTGATACTCAGCCAAACCCTGCTTATTGCGGATGTATAGTGCTAGTATCACATCAGTGTCAGCGACATTCAGTGAAAATGCATATCACTGAATACAAGATCTGATATCGACAACAAGAGAGCTTCTCTGTTGGGAATATTTATATTCCCTAGTTTGATATAAAGGCGATAATTTATAAGTTTTGTTGCAATATTACCATTATCCAAGATTGGTCATAAGATTTGGCATTTTCTTGATTGAGTTTCTGCGCATAATCAATTGATTTTATATCTCTCACAATTTTTAAAGCCGTATTGCATAATATTCTTGCGTTGGTTGAGTAGTGTTTTGTTGGCACCATATAGTGGTGAATTCTGGGTACTGCATATAATTGTATATTATTGAGATTTACGTTGATTAATTTTTGATTGTATTCTAAATTATTGTATTATAAATCATTTATATTTTGCATAGACGATTGTACCGTTTTTTTACTGATTGCACAAAATAATTAGGTTCTCGATTGAATTCTTGGAAATTTCTATGTCCATCTCACGGATCAATATCATTTGAATAATTTTTATTTTTATCCATTAGTTTATTTTTATTTTTATATAAAGCATTTGGTCTTTATATAACCCAACAACCTTCACTTTCTACATGGCGACTTTTTTTGCCATCGCGGTGCAGTAATTCCTCGTGTGTGTGCAATTGTGCCCTACGCATAGCGCTATCCAATCCCCTGATCGAATACCCTCTCCTAGTGAATCTTTCTCTTAATTCGTTTGCTTGTCTGGTGTACCCTTCATTGGTGTTATTGATGCGTCTAAGTCTCACATATTGTCCATATGTTATAGCTTCCTTTTTGGTACGTGGGTGAAAACTACCGTGGTGCAGAAGGGAATTAGTCGCAGTGGGTTTTCTGTACCCTTCTGTTACAATCCTACCTATCCCGCACAATGACACGAACTTTGAGAAACTCCAAGGACTCGCCTTCAAAATTGAGGGTAAACCTTATGTTGATGTCATTGGCGTGATTGAGGTAAGGCACAAAATCCTCACACTGCGTCTGTGTACCCATCCACACCACAAAGATATCATCCACGTAGCGTATAAATCATTTCATATGTATTAGGAAGGAATTAGTGACCAAGAACACATATTTATCCTCCAATCTGCTAAGATATATGTTGGCGAACATGCATGAGACTGGAGTCCCCATTGCTGTGCCATGCAATTGTCTGAACCATTGCTGACCAAACTTAAATGTATTATTAGTAATTACAAACTGCAACGATTCTTCAATAAATTGACAATAAATATCTGTGTTACCTAAGATGTCTAAGACCGCCTCAATTCCCACTTTATGGGGTATGCGGTTATATAGGTTCTCCACATCTAGTGAGACCAGACTCAAACCCTCCTGCCACTGAAAATCTCTCAGCGCTAAGAGGAAGTCGTTGGTGTCACAAAGATATGTGGGCGATTTTTTGAGGACTGGTCTCAATAACCAATCCAGGTATTTGGACAAAGGCTCAGTCACTGACCCAATCCCTGCCACAATGGGCCATCCAGGGGGCTGGGTCAGTGACTTGTGGACCTTAGGCAAAAAAATTTGGATACAGGGGAACTAACTTATCAATAACGTTATCAGCTAAAAAACCTACATCAACATATCTCTGCAGCATATCCCTGAGCTGTGATTGTAAAGCGGGAATAGGGTGAATAGTGAGTTTCTCATACACTGTGATATCACTCAATTGTCTATTGGCCTCTGACTGGTAATAATCCTTAGTCATAATCACCACATTGCCCCCCTTGTCAGCCGGCTTAATCACGAGGTCAGTACATTTCCGTAACTAACAAAGTGCTTTGTTACTGATATTCTGAGGTGCCTTAGGATGAATCAAAGCTTTGATATCCCAGCAGCACTCTCTTATAAAAAATATCTATGCTACTGCCAGCGGGCATAGGGGGGCAAAATGTGGATCTAATACCCCTACTGAACCTCTGATGTTCACGGCTCCCTAACACATCCTCCGAAAGGTTCATGCCAGTTAGGAACTCAAGACAAGAAACCTCTGCTTCATCAAACGTATAGGTGACATTAAAACCAAGATGATCAATATTCACTGAGACCTCGTCCTGTTGCATAGTCGTGGGTCGTGGGGGAGTATCGTGGAATGCCCTGCATAGGTACAGTTTTTGCACAGATTTATAGAGATCAACTTCAAAGGTTACTCTGTTCGACGGAAGGCTTCCACTGCTCTCCCGGATAGACCGCCATATAGAATGGTAACCCAATCTTCTAGGGGTACCTGGTGGAGCGCACACTGACTTTCAAAGTCCGCCAAATAGCAGTCGACCTCCCCCTCTGCCTCCAGGAACTGTTCAAATTCAGCAAACGTTACCTTTCTTTTTTCTGCGCTGGCTGGAGTAAGGGTGACTGGGGGTGGCTCTGGAGGTCGCTGGGCAATCATTTTTTGCAGCTCGAATTCCCTCCGTTGTCGCTACCTGGGCAAAAATTTGTGCAATCTGTTCCTCAGAGGGGTTTTGTTCCTTAAATCACTAACCGCTCCCTCACTATGCGAGCCGTTTTGTCTCCAGATGTGGTAGGGGTTTCAGCCATGGCAGAATTCCGATCCAGCTGCTGTAACTCTGCAATCAGCTCCCTCTTAGGTCGGTTGCTGGCACTCCCTCCACAGCTTTCCAGTAGATCCTTGAGGGTCATCCTTTTTAGTTGCTCATATTGGCTTTCCATTCGACCTGCATGCCTCCTGTGGTAGAAGGACCATCCCACCGCTGCCACCAAATGTAACAGGTATCAACCGTTGGCGACGTCCTTCTCCCCTGGTCAGCGTGGCGCTGTAGACTTGCTCCAGAGACTTCCAAGCCGAGTGGTGATTCCCAATAGCTGTGCAGCTCTTACAAGACCTAGTTGTAATGGTGCAGAACCCCAAACAACCAGACAGACTTTAAACAATGGTGGATTTATTAAATGACGGCAGTACAGTCCAGACCAGAAATCATATGCAGGTAATCAATCCAAATAATAACTTGTGCAGAATAACTCACAAGGGACAGCCAGACCAGGCCAAAGTTCATATGCACAGAAATAGTCTGTGTAATGTAGTACCTAGAGACGAGACATTTCCAGGGTCTGAACCAAGGTCCAACATGAGACAAACTGTTCTGCATAGAAGTTTCCCACAGGTAGTCTCTGGAGATGGATTGAGGAAGTCAGAGGTCATGCACAGGTAGTCTGGAAGAATGTGAACAGCAACATACACTCAGGTTGTCAAAACAACAGTGGGCACTGACCAGCCCGGGAGATCACCTCTTAAGCACCTGCAAGCCAATCACAGAGTACCATGTGTCTATTCCTCGTAGGCCATATGACTTATCCTGACACTTGTGTGGCCTTGGCTGGACATTGATCACCTAACCCAAGCCTGCCCTCTAATCTACTAGAGTTTATGTACAGGTATATTCCCCATCAGCGAGCTGTGTAGTAAATAAGATGCGCGTATGTTCGGCCGCGTAACCCTTTGCGAACCTCCTCTCAAGGGCCGCCCGTCACTCTGCTGATACTAGTGTAGGGAGAGGATGCTGCTGCTGTGAGGGAGAAAATAGGAAAGACTCTCTGTTATCAGAAGTGCTTGTTAACTCTGCGATCTACAGCGTTTTTTGTTTTGGGGGTGCAATGCAAAATTTTTGTACCTGAGCCCAGTGAGACTGAAAAAAAGTTTTAATCTGTCTGTTAGTTAGGTGGGCGTCGGCGGCCATTTTGTGCAACAGCAGTCCACCTGCCGTTCAGGGACCCAGGGGGTGACATATCTCCATTTTTTTTCTGTAAAGTACCCCAGTGCTGCATTTCTAAGAGTAAAATATAATCAGTTAAATCCATCTGTTCCATTGTGGGGTGACATATTTACATTTTTGTGTGTAAAGTACCTCTGAGGCCTGCACTGCACATGTGACAGGCAGGCACATAAATTCAGCAAATCCATCTGTTCCATTGTAGGGGTGACATATCCACAATTTTCGATGTTAAAAACCCCTGTGCTTCATTTGTGAGAGTGAAATATAATCTCAGTTAAATCCATCTGTTTCCTTTAGGGTTCAAAAAAAACTTTTTGGGGGCAATAAAGTACCTTTTTGCCCTGTGCTGCATTTCTGGTAGTTAAAGAAATAAATCACAGAAAAAATGCACCACACGGATATGCCACTGACTATACTGGCTAGTCATAAATGCAGATATTAAAAGCTGAGACTTTTGCCAATATATTCCTGTCAGGAAGATATCGGAGCCCCAAGCACCACGTCACGGTCACTCAGCATGGCAAGGGGTCCTACCACTACGCTACCTATGGTGTGAACAAGGTCTGAGGGTGATGTAATCCAGCTCACAGCCAGGCTTCCACACAACCGCCTAGCAGGACAACTAGTGCAATGTGAACAAAGCCAGACTGTGAGCCACACCCATATCAGACCATGTGATGGAGGTTACCAGGTGCAAAGAGTGTTTGAATGCCAGGTGAAGGCACATACACTACATATAAAACAAGACAAAAACACAGAAATATAGTGGCAAATCTGGGGGAGCTGCTCAACCCCTAACACTGTAGCGTGTTTTTCATTGGGGGAGCAGCCCCACCGCATGTGGACCGCAGCAAACGACTATCCCCAGCAAAAAATATTTTGCATACGGTGGAGGATGTCGGCGCGGTCCACATGCACCACAAAGGCATCCTACACAAAACGGAGCATTGTGCGGATGAAAATATAATCATAAATCACAGAAAAAATGCACCACACGGATATGCCACTGACTATACTGGCTGGTCATAAATGCAGATATTAAAAGCTGAGACTTTTGCCAATATATTCCTGTCAGGAAGATATCGGAGCCCCAAGCACCACGTCACGGCTCTCAGCATAGCAAGGGGCCCTATCACTACGCTACCTATGGTGTGAACAAGGTCTGAGGGTGATGTAATCCAGCTCACAGCCAGGCTTCCACACAACCGCCTAGCAGGACAACTAGTGCAATGTGAACAAAGAAAGTTAAAGAAATACAGTTAAATCCATCTGTTTCATTGCACTGCATAGCAGATCGGGCAATAAGTTTAGAAAATTAATCTGTTCCATTATTGGGTGACATTAACCCACTTTTCCCTTAAAAAAAAACCTGCTCTGCCTAGGAGACAGGGACCTAAATTTCTAAAATTAGTCTGTTCCATTGTTGGGTGAAATTAACCAATTTTGGCCGTCAAAAAAACCCTGCTCTGCATTGTTCACAAGGAACTTAATTTAGTAAAAACGTCTGTTAGTCGGGCCTAATGCGGCTCTACGAATGGTGAGGCCAGAACAAGTACAGGTGATAGTAGATTGGGCTGCTGACAGTGGCTCCAGTTCCTTCACATTGTCTCCCACCCAGTCTCCTGCTGAAAGACCACAGTTGGCACCTGCAGCCGATGTCCATCAGTCTTTCACCTCACCCCCTTGCACATCTGCCAAGCAGTCTGAGCCCCAAGTCATGCAGCAGTCTCTTCTGCTTTTTGATGACCTGCTCTGCATAGGTGACAGGGACCTAATTTTTGTAAAATTGTCTGTTCCATTGGTGGGTGACATGAACCCAGTTTTGCCGTATACAAACCCCTGCTGTGCATAGGTGACAGGGACCGAAATTTAGTTTGTTACTGATTGGAAGATGTGCGAGTACAAGCGCTCGCTGGTAGACGCGCTGCTGGTGGCATTCCCACCTGACAGCGGGGGCACAGTGGAAGCACAAGGCGAAGGCAGAGGACGAGGTCGCCAACGCAGCTGGGGCACCGCCAGCACCGCAGAAGGCAGGGTTAGCATGGCCGACATGTGGAAAAGCTTTGTCAGCACAACAACCAGCACCACCGGCTGATATGGAGCGTCTTAGCAGGAGGCAGCATTTCACCAACATGGTGGAGCAGTATGTGTGCACACGCCTACATGTACTGAATGACGGGTCTGCCCCCTGCAACTTCTGGGTCTCCACATTGGGCACATGGCCTGAGCGTGCCCTTTCCCCTTGGAGGTGCTCCCTGCCCTGCAGCCGGTGCACTGTCTGAATGTGTGTTTAGCTCGGCAGGGGGCGCCATCACAGACAAGCGCAGCCGCCTGTCCACAGCCAACGTGGACAAGCTCACGGTCATTAACATGAACCAGGCCTGGATCCCTCAGGACTTGTCCGCACCTTGGGCAGAATAGACATGTATACCGGCACTGAGCCGCCATTGTTATACTGCAGCGCAACTGCTCATTCTTGTATTTTTTATATTTCCCAATGTTTTAGGGTCTACCCGAATTAAAAAATAAATAAAATAAAAAACAATACAAAAAAGCAGTGTAGGCTAACCCCTCCTCCTCCAACGCCGCTTCCACCGCCTCATCAACCTCCTATTCCATATGGAACTCCAACTCCTAGATCAAGATCATTATTTTTTATTTTTACGTATTTTATGTTATTTAACCTCCTCACGACCGTCGTACGCAGGATTGCGTCTTCGCGGCGGTCGTGCTGCTCTGGGTGGACGCGCCGGTGCGTCCTCTCGCGAGACGCGAGATTTCCGGGGAAGCCGGCCCGCGCATGCGCATCGCGGGCCGGCAAAATTCAAAGAAGAAGTTCGTCATCAACCTGCCGGCCACGATCATTGGCTGGCAGGTTGATGATTTTCAAAAAAACCAATCAGAAGCCACATAACCCATCATATTAGTAAATATGATCTGTTATATGGCTGCTGTGCTCCTCTGCTCCTTCTTTTGGTCGGTTGGTTCCAGCAGAGGAGCAGAGGAGCACACATCACTGTGAGTACCCACTACACCACACTTAGCCCCCAGATCACCCCAATTAACCCTTTGATCGCCCCTGTCAATCACTAGTGAAAAGGAAAAAAGTGATCAGTGCAAACTGTCACTTTTTTTTTTCACTGTTATTGACCGTTAGGTTTTAGGTATAGTTTAGGCCCCTTGGTTAGGTAGTTTAGGGATCAGTTAGCGCCCAGCTCACCGCACCGCAGTCCGTTATTCGCTGATTAGCGTATCGCTAATCAGCATTTGTACTTTTATAGTATCTGGAAGTGATCAGAACTGATCACAGTCAGATCTATAATAGTACTAGTGTCACTTTAGTTCGGCCTCCACCCAAAATGCAGTGTTTGCCCGATCAGGCCTGATCGGTCGCCCACACGTGCGTTCACCCACGCCCGCCCCGCCGCAGTGACAAAAAAAATTTTTTTTTTTGATCACTGCACATTCACTTTACACGCACTGCGGCGATAAAAAAAATCAGTTTTGATATTTTTTATCAACCGCAGCGGCCTCCGGTACTTCGCTAGCCTCCCCTTTGTAAGACAGGCTTGCTTTTTTTCTTGGGTAGTCTCAGGGAATACCCCTAAATTTAGTTGCCCACATGTCTAACAGGGGGTATTCCTCTGAAGAGGCCTACAGGCTTCTGACCCAGTCGGATGAGGAATGGGAACCCTCATCTGATGAATCTAGCGGGTCAGAATACGAACCTGTAGAAAGCAGTGGCACTCTGACCCAAAGTTCGGACGAGGAGGTTGAGGTCCCTGATAGCACCAGGCGTACCCGGCCCCGTGTCGCTAGACCACAGGTTGCGCAGGATCCGCTTCAAGAGCAGCAGAGTGGGGCTGGCGCTGTCGGATTACGTGGTGAGGCATACACCAGCAGCCCAGCCCTCCCTGGACCTAGTACCAGCACTGCCGTACAACATGGTGAAGTGGCGAGCAGCAGAGTGGGGCTGGCGCTATCGGATTACGTGGTGAGGCATACACCAGCAGCGCAGCCCATCCTGGACCTAGTACCAGCACTGCCGTACAACCTGGTGAAGTAGCGAGCACCAGAAGGGCAGTTGAAGCTGGTACGGTGGCACGTGCAGTAGTGACCCCGTCGCAGCCACCGCAAAGACGTGCCCGTAGAGCCCCTAGAATCCCAGAGGTGCTGGCAAACCCTGATTGGCAGTCCCCAACTTCAGCCGCACCTGTAGTTCCCCCTTTCACCGCCCAGTCTGGAGTTCGGGTTGAGACGGCTCAGATCGGTTCGGCCCTGGGATTTTTTGAGCTGTTCTTGACTGCGGAGCTCTTAGACTTAGTTGTGGCAGAGACAAACCGGTATGCCACACAATTTATAACCGCTAACCCGGGAAGCTTTTATGCCCAGTCTTTCCGGTGGAAACCAGTCCAAGTTTCCGAAATTAAAACTTTTCTGGGCCTTCTCCTCAACATGGGCCTGACAAAAAAGCATGAATTGCGGTCATATTGGTCCACGAACCCGATTCATCACATGCCCATGTTCTCTGCTGCCATGTCCAGGGCACGTTTTGAGGCCATCCTGCGTTTCCTGCACTTTAGTGATAACACTGCCTCCCGTCCCAGGGGCCACCCTGCTTTTGACCGGCTCCACAAAATTCGGGCCCTCATAGACCATTTCAACCTGAAATTTGCAGATTTGTATACCCCTGAGCAAAACATCTGCATAGACGAGTCCCTGATACATTTTACCGGGCGCCTTGGCTTCAAACAATACATCCCAAGCAAGCGCGCCCGGTATGGGGTCAAATTGTATAAGCTCTGTGAAAGGGCCACAGGCTATACCCACAAATTTCGGATCTATGAGGGAAAAGATCAGACCCTGGAGCCGGTCGGTTGCCCTGACTACCTGTGGAGCAGTGGGAAGACAGTTTGGGACTTGGTGTCACCCTTATTCGGCAAGGGGTACCATCTTTATGTGGACAATTTTTACACAAGTGTGGCCCTCTTCAGGCATTTGTTTCTAGAACGGATTGGCGCCTGTGGTACCGCGCGAACTAGTCGCGCGGGCTTCCCCCAACGGCTCGTTACCACCCGTCTTGCAAGGGGGCAGAGGCCAATTTAATTCAATTGGCTCTGTATAATAGTTTTGTTCTCTACAGTAAGGCTGGGAGAACTGGATCCTTCCTCAAATTTCAGGAAGAGATCATCGCGAACCTCCTGTACCCAGGAGGTTCCGTGGCCCCATCCACCAGTGTAGTTAGCCATCTACACGAGCGACATTTCCCCAGTGTCGTTCCTGGTACCTCAAACCGACCGCCACCCCGAAAAAGATGTCGTGTCTGTAGCAGGAGTGGAATAAGGCGTGACACCCGATATTTCTGTCCTGACTGCCCTGACCACCCTGCCCTATGCTTTGGAGAGTGTTTCCGGAAGTACCACTCACAGGTACACCTAGCATAGGGATCACATCTCACAGGACAGGCACACAGGGCTATTAGGGCCCATTCACATACAGCTGCTGCAAACGTATCCTTTCACATGGGACAAAGTGCATAACGCACTTCGCCACATCTTTGGGCGATTTGCGCTTTGCACATTGACCCATGGGGAAGGAGAGGTTTGTTCTATAAAGGTAAAAAAAAAACTAAAAAAAAAAAAAAAAAACACCAGTAAGCAAACAGGTTAATGTTTAGTTCAAAAAGTTAATAAAATTATTGCGTTGTGGCCTGGTTTTTTCTTTTTTTTTTTCTTTTTACCTTCCAGGTAGACCAACCGATCGACTAGCTGCAGCACTGATGTGCATTCTGTCAGGCAGTATAACTACGCCACAAGTGCCCCCATTTTGGAAAGAAGACACCCCAAGGTATTCCGTGAGGGGCACGGCGAGTTCCTAGAATTTTTTATTTTTTGTCGCAAGTTAGTGGAATATGAGACTTTGTAAGAAAAAATAATAATAATAATAAATCATCATTTTCCGCTAACTTGTGACAAAAAATAAAAAATTCTAGGAACTCGCCATGCCCCTCACGGAATACCTTGGGGTGTCTTCTTTCCAAAATGGGGTCACTTGTGGGGTAGTTATACTGCCCTGGCAATTTAGGGGCCCAAATGTGTGAGAAGAACTTTGCAATCAAAATGTGTAAAAAATGACCGGTGAAATCCTAAAGGTGCACTTTGGAATATGTGCCCCTTTGCCCACCTTGGCTGCAAAAAAGTGTCACACATGTGGTATCGCCGTACTCAGGAGAAGTTGGGGAATGTGTTTTGGGGTGTCATTTTACATATACCCATGCTGGGTGAGAAAAATATCTTGGCAAAAGACAACTTTTCCCATTTTTTTATACAAAGTTGGCATTTGACCAAGATATTTTTCTCACCCAGCATGGGTATATGTAAAATGACACCCCAAAACACATTCCCCAACTTCTCCTGAGTACGGCGATACCAGATGTGTCACACTTTTTTGCAGCCAAGGTGGGCAAAGGGGCACACAATCCAAAGTGCACCTTTCGGATTTCACCGGCCATTTTTTACACATTTTGATTGCAAGGTACTTCTCACGCATATGGTCCCCTAAATTGCCAGGGCAGTATAACTACCCCACAAGTGACCCCATTTTGGAAAGAAGACACCCCAAGGTATTCCGTGAGGGGCATGGCGAGTTCCTAGAATTTTTTATTTTTTGTCGCAAGTTAGTGGAATATGAGACTTTGTAAGGAAAAAAAGAAATAAAAAAAAATCAGCATTTTCCGCTAACTTGTGACAAAAAATAAAAAATTCTAAGAACTCGCCATGCCCCTCACAGAATACCTTGGGGTGTCTTCTTTCCAAAATGGGGTCACTTGTGGGGTAGTTATACTGCCCTGGCAATTTAGGGGCCCAGATGTGTGAGAAGTACCTTGCAATCAAAATGTGTAAAAAATGGCCTGTGAAATCCGAAAGGTGCACTTTGGAATGTGTGCCGCTTTGCCCACCTTGGCTGCAAAAAAGTGTCACACATGTGGTATCGCCGTACTCAGGAGAAGTTGGGGAATGTGTTTTGGGGTGTCATTTTACATATACCCATGCTGGGTGAGAAAAATATCTTGGTCAAATGCCAACTTTGTATAAAAAAATGGGAAAAGTTGTCTTTTGCCAAGATATTTCTCTCACCCAGCATGGGTATATGTAAAATGACACCCCAAAACACATTCCCCAACTTCTCCTGAGTACGGCGATACCAGATGTGTGACACTTTTTTGCTGCCAAGGTGGGCAAAGGGGCGCATATTCCAAAGTGCACCTTTCGGATTTCGCAGGCCATTTTTTACACATTTTGATTGCAAAGTTCTTCTCACACATTTGGGCCCCTAAATTGCCAGGGCAGTATAACTACCCCACAAGTGACCCCATTTTGGAAAGAAGACACCCCAAGGTATTCCGTGAGGGGCATGGCGAGTTCCTAGAATTTTTTATTTTTTGTCGCAAGTTAGTGGAATATGAGACTTTGTAAGAAATAAATAAATAAATCATCATTTTCCGCTAACTTGTGACAAAAAATAAAAAGTTCTATGAACTCACTATGCCCATCAGCGAATACCTTAGGGTGTCTACTTTCCGAAATGGGGTCATTTGTGGGGTTTTCTACTGTCTGGGCATTGTAGAACCTCAGGAAACATGACAGGTGCTCAGAAAGTCAGAGCTGCTTCAAAAAGCGGAAATTCACATTTTTGTACCATAGTTTGTAAACGCTATAACTTTTACCCAAACCATTTTTTTTTTTTTGCCCAAACATTTTTTTTTTATCAAAGACATGTAGAACAATAAATTTGGAGAAAAATTTATATATGGATGTCGGTTTTTTTGCAAAACTTTACAGCTGAAAGTGAAAAATTACATTTTTTTGCAAAGAAATCGTTAAATTTTGATTAATAACAAAAAAAGTAAAAATGTCAGCAGCAATGAAATACCACCAAATGAAAGCTCTATTAGTGAGAAGAAAAGGAGGTCAAATTCATTTGGGTGGTAAGTTGTATGACCGAGCGATAAACGGTGAAAGTAGTGTAGTGCCGAAGTGTAAAAAGTGCTCTGGTCATGAAGGGGGTTTCAGCTAGCGGGGCTGAAGGGGTTAAAATCATTTCCCTATTCACATTTGTTTGCAGAGCACTTGCCATGCTCTTAACCACATTTTGCTGTCCTTTTCAGCCCTCTAGCCCTTTCCATGACTTTTTTAGAGCCATTTTAGTGCTCCAAAGTTCGGGTCCCCATTGACTTCAATTGGGTTTGGGTTCGGGGTCAAGTTAGGGTCCTGAACTCGAACTTTTTTGCGAAGTTCGGCCGAACCGGAACTTCCAGGTGTCCGCTCAACTCTATATACAAGGCTTAGAACCACAAATCAGAACTAGGTTATGGAAATTTCCCACATATCTCTACAAGTCAGATGAGTCCCATGAATACCTCAAAATAAACTGGGCCAATTTTGTGGACGATATTATTGAACACTTAGATAACCTGCCACTTTTATAGGCAACCTCTAAGGTGGTCCTCAGAGGTCATATCATGAACGACATATGCCTGAAATGCAAAAAGGCAAAATTCTCCTCCCTATATAGAGACCCACTCAAAGCCCAACAGTCATGTATACATTCCCCTTCCTCTTATACCAAACGAGTATATGAAGAAACCAAACAGGTTCTAGAATCATTTGTCCAAAGCCAGGCCATTTGTCTGACTCGGCTGGATCGAATAGATATTACAGAGAAGCAAACAGGCCGGGACGTCTCCTGGCACGTCTAGCCCAAAACCGTACTAAACATGTACATATCCACTCCCTGTACCACCACTGAGACAGGGGAGATTAGGGATATATTTCACTCGTACTATGAGGATCTTTACAGGGCTGCCCCAACAGACCTGCACAAGATAGCCTCCTTTCTCGAATCTCTTGACCTTTCCACTCTTACTGAGGACCAAAGGACAGCCCTAGACGCAGCTATCACGGAAACTGAGGTGCAAAATGTGATCTCCTCCTCGCCCAATAACCAGGCCCCGGGTCCTGACGGGCTCTGTAATGAATATTACAAAATGCCCCACTCTGAGACCATCTCTTTACTGACTCAGCTGTATAATGCCATATATACACAGCATGCCATGGTGGACTTGTTTCTAGACACCAGGACAATACTGATCCCCAAGTCCAAAAACAACGTCGTGTCACTGCCACAATCCTTTAGACCCATATCCCTTTTGAATGGCGATTACACAGCCTACAAAGCATTCTCCCCAGAATCATACACCCCTCCCAGAGAGGATTCATTAAATCTAGACAATCGGTCAAAAACATCAGGGCGGCCATAGCTGCCACCCTGGAGACACAAGATTATAACGCCCCACCCTACTACTAAGTCCAGATGCCGAAAAGGCGTTTGACAAAGTGTCATGGCCCTTTTTGAACTCCGCTTTATCTCACAGATGGCTTGGCCCTGTGTTTTCTGACTTTATCTTCAATCAGATGTCCGCACCACCCTCACGGTAAACGGCTACAACACCCCCTATCTAGGGGCACCAGGCAGGGATGCCCTCTTTCCCTCTACTGTTTAATATCTCTTTAGACCCTGTTAGGGGTGAATATGCCATTAGTCTGTCTGTGTGTGGACCTGTATGTCTTTCTTGCAAGCTTTTACTTTCTTGCTGGCCGGCGAACCTCTCTCCCCGTCCACTATTACTTCTGCAGACAGACTACGGCATTGTTCACACTGACACCCAGCATTGTTCGCTTGCCTGCGGCTGATTAACCTCGGGGAGGCAGAGCTGCAGTTATCAAAGTGTTATTGTTTCTTCAGTATATCTGCTACTTTATGATATGTTAAGTAGACTGTAAGCTCCTCTGGAATAAGTAATTATGTTTTATTTGTAACATTTGCTTTGGAAATGTAAAGTGTGTGTATCCCTTTAAGGCCTCATGCACACAACCGTTGTGTGCATTCGTGGCCGTTGTTCCGTTTTCCGTGATTTTCTGCGGCTCATTGACTTTCAATGGGTCAGTTGAAAACTCGGAAAATGCACCGTTTGTCATCCGCCTCTGTGATCCGTGTATCCTGTCCTATTTTTTTGACAGACAACGGTTCACGGACCCATTCAAGTTAATGGGTCCGTGAAAAAACACGGATGCACACAAGAATGGCATCCGTGTCCGTAGGCTACTTTCATACAGACGGATCCAAAGATCCGTCTGCATAAAAGCTTTTTCAGAGCTTCACTTTGTGAAAACTCAGATCCGACAGTATATTCTAACACAGAGGCGTTCCCATGGTGATGGGGACGCTTCTAGTTAGAATATACTACGAACTGTGTACATGACTGCCCCCTGCTGCCTGGCAGCCCCGGATCTCTTACAGGGGGCTGTGATACGCACAATTAACCCCTCAGGTGCCGCACCTGAAGGGGTTAATTGTGCGTATCATAGCCCCCTGTAAGAGATCTGGGGCTGCCAGGCAGCAGGGGGCAGACCCCCTCCCTCCCCAGTTTTAATTTTATTGGTGGCCAGTGCGGCCCCCCCTCCCTCTATTGTATTAATATCATTGGTGGCCAGTGCGGCCCCCCCTCCCTCTATTGTAGTATCATTGGTGGCCAGTGTGCGCCCCCCCGGCCCCCCCTCCCTCCCCCTATTGTATTATCATTGGTGGCCAGTGTGTGCCCCCCGGCCCCCCTCCCTCCCTCTATTGTATTATCATTGGTGGCCAGTGTGCGGCCCCCCCCGGCCCCCCTCCCTCCCTTTATTGTATTATCATTGGTGGCCAGTGTGCGCCCCCCGGCCCCCCCTCCCTCCCTTTATTGTATTATCATTGGTGGCCAGTGTGCGGACCCCCCCGGCCCCCCCTCCCTCCCTCTATTGTATTAATATCATTGGTGGCACAGTGTGCGCCCCCTCCAACCCCCCTCCCTCCCTCTATTGTATTATCATTGGTGGCCAGTGTGCGCCCCCCCCCGGTCCCCCCTCCCTCCCTTTATTATATTATCATTGGTGGCCAGTGTGCGGACCCCCCGGCCCCCCCTCCCTCCCTCTATTGTATAAATATCATTGGTGGCACAGTGTGCGCCCCCCCAACCCCCCTCCCTCCCTCTATTGTATTATCATTGGTGGCCAGTGTGTGCCCCCCCGGTCCCCCCTCCCTCCCTTTATTGTATTATCATTGGTGGCCAGTGTGCGCCCCCCCCGATCATTGGTGGCAGTGGAGAGTTCCTATCGGAGTCCCAGTTTAATCGCTGGGGCTCCGATCGGTAACCATGGCAACCAGGACGCTACTGCAGTCCTAGTTGCCATGGTTACTTAGCAATATTAGAAGCATCATACTTACCTGCGATGTCTGTGACCGGCCGGGAGCTCCTCCTACTGGTAAGTGACAGATCATTAAGCAATGCGCCGCACAGACCTGTCACTTACCAGTAGGAGGAGCTCCCGGCCGGTCACAGACAGCGCAGCAGGTAAGTATGATGCTTCTAATATTGCTAAGTAACCATGGCAACCAGGACTGCAGTAGCATCCTGGTTGCCATGGTTACCGATCAGAGCCCCAGTGATTAAACTGGGACTCCAGGCAGCAGGGGGCAGTCATGTACACAGTTCATAGTATAGTCTAACTTGAAGCGTCCCCATCACTATGGGAACACCTCTGTGTTAGAATATACTGTCGGATATGAGTTTTCACTATGTAACTCAAATCCGATGGTATATTCTAACATAGAGGCGTTCCCATGGTGATGGGGACGCTTCAAGTTAAAATATACCATCGGATTGGAGAAAACTCAGATCCGATGGTATAAAAGGGACTCCTGACTTTACATTGAAAGTCAATGGGGACGGATCCGTTTGCAATTGCTCCATATTGTGTCAACGTCAAACAGATCCGTCCCCATTGACTATAAGTCAGGACGGATCCGTTTGGCTCCGCACGGCCAGGCGGACACCAAAATGACTTTTTCCTTCATGTCCATGGATCCTCCAAAAATCAAGGAAGACCCACGGAAGGAAAAACGGACACGGATCACGGAACTACGGAACCTGTTTTTGCGGACCGCAAAAAAAAACGGTCGTGTGCATGAGGCCTAAGGTTGTGATCCTGAGTGTTGTCTACTTAAAGGCACCTGTGTAATGTGCTAGGAATCCATCTTCAGTTCAGAGTGTGGACACTGGGGGAGCTACCTGCAAATACCCATCAAGATCATTGATTTTGGGTTTGTTTTTTTTTGCTTTATTTTTGCTCAAAATACAAATGAGCGTTGCTTTTGCCAAAAACTGAGCTTAGACTGTTTTTAATGGCACCCACATCCACATCTCAAGCTATGGTGGCAGCAGTGGGATTGCCGTTTGTGCTGGACTAAGTTAAATTGCCTACTCGGTATATGCAGGAAGAGGACATGCCAGGAGATTTATATCTGCTCCTTCTCCAAGATAATCTCAGCGTACCAAGGCGACTACACGTCCCAGACGGGTAGAAAAAGCCTCTCACCAGTTCATGCTATTCCTGTATCCAAGATGGAAGGTACCCAGTCTGAGGTGGGTGACCCTATAATTCCTGAGGAATGGGACTGCTCCATCTGCAAGTGCAACTACTCCAAAAAGTATGGAGGAACTCCCTGGATGGTTGGTTCACCGCCAAGCGTTAAGTGACCAGCGTAGAGAAGAGGAGCAAAGACCTTGTCATGAACAGGAGCGAAACGGAAAAGAGAAAGAAGGGGAGCAACGTAAAGGCGACGACAAGAAGCTGAAAAAGCAAGGAGAGATGAGCAGTTCTTTCAGGTACTCCAAGCCATGCGGCGCAATCTGCCTAATGTTACCCCTTTTAGGGTCCATTCACACGTCCGTAGTGTACTGCGGATCCGCAATACACCAGGCCGGCACCCCCATACAACTGCCTATAGGACATGTTCTACTTTTTTCAGGAGCTGCGGACCGGAAGATCGGTGGCGCGCTCCGGAAATGCAGATGCGGACGACACACTGTGTGCTGTCCGCTCCATTCCTGCCCCATGGAGAATGAATGGGTCCGCACCTGTTCCGCAGAATTGTACACGGACGTGTGAATGGACCCTAAAGCTTAGCAAGTTAGCAGAGGCTGATGTAGGGTCATATCTGAAAGTGTTTGAAAGGGTGGCTCAAGTTAATAAATGGCCTGAGGAACAACGGGTACCTTATTTAGCACCATTTCTCTCCATCAACGCTCAACAGGCTTAAAGCCAAAAGAGAACTGAGGATGCGGAAAACCATGAAGAAGTCATAACTGCCATCCTGAGACGCTGCAATATACAGTCATGTGAAAAAATTAGGACACCCTTTGAAAGCATGTGGTTTTTTGTAACATTTTTAATAAAAGGTTATTTCATCTCCGTTTCAACAATACAGAGAGATTAAAGTAATCCAACTAAACAAAGAAAAGGTGCACATAATTAGTAGATCGTTACTCTGCATGCTGAATGAGGCTTGCCCTATTTAAACCTCAGACATTTAGTTTGGTGTGCTCCTGACTGTTGAAGTGAGAGTGAGCACCATGGTGAGAGCAAAAGAGCTGTCAGAGGACTTCAGAAAAAAGATTGTAGCAGCCTATGAGTCTGGGAAGGGATTTAAAAAGATCTCAAAAGATTTTGAAATCAGCCATTCCACTGTCTGGAAGATAGTCTACAAGTGGAGGGCTTTCAAAACAACTGCCAACATGCCCAGGACTGGTCGCCCCAGCAAGTTCACCCCAAGAGCAGACCGCAAGATGCTGAAAGAGGTCTCCAAAAACCCTAAAGTGTCATCTCGAGAACTACAGCAGGCTCTGGCTACTGTTGATGTAGAAGTACATGCCTCTACAATCAGAAAGAGACTGTACAAGTTTAACTTGCATGGGAGGTGTGCAAGGAGGAAACCTTTGCTTTCCAAGAGAAACATCGAGGCCAGACTGACATTTGCCAGAGATAAAGTTGACAAAGACCAGGACTTCTGGAATAATGTTCTTTGGACAGATGAGTCCAAAATTGAATTATTTGGACACAACAGCAGAGGACATGTTTGGCGTAAACCAAACACAGCATTCCAAGAAAAGAACCTCATACCAACTGTGAAGCATGGAGGTGGAAGTGTCATGGTTTGGGGCTGCTTTGCTGCAGCAGGACCTGGTCAGCTCACCATCATAGAATCCACGATGAATTCTACTGTGTATCAGAAGGTGCTTGAAGAACATGTGAGACCATCAGTTAGAAAATTAAAGCTGAAGCGGAACTGGACCATGCAACATGACAATGACCCAAAACATACTAGTAAATCAACCAAAGATTGGCTGAAAAAGAAGAAATGGAGAGTCCTGGAATGGCCAAGTCAAAGTCCAGATTTGAATCCCATTGAGATGCTGTGGGGTGACTTGAAAAGGGCTGTACGTGCAAGAAACCCCTCAAACATCTCACAGCTGAAAAAGTTCTGCATTGAGGAGTGGGGTAAAATTTCCTCAGACCGATGTCGAAGACTGGTAGATGGCTACAAGAACCGTCTCACTGCAGTTATTTCAGCCAAAGGAGGTAACACTCGCTATTAGGGGCAAGGGTGTCCTATCTTTTTCCTCAGTTAGAATAGGCATTTTTGTAGAATGACATTTACAGAAGATCTTGAAAAGACTTTTCTTCAGTTTTCTTTGTTTAGTTGGATTACTTTAATCTCTCTGTATTGTTGAAACGGAGATGAAATAACCTTTTATTAAAAATGTTACAAAAAACCACATGCTTTCAAAGGGTGTCCTAATTTTTTCACATGACTGTACATGCGGAGTCATTTCGCCAGAGGTTCCGGGCCTACAGATACCAGGATAAGGAAGGACCTGGAGAAGCATTTACCCAGATGTCTGAATTGTGCTCCAAGTGGATTTCTCCAGAAGGCGAGGCCGTTCAACAGGTCCTGGAAAAGATTCTCCTTGATCAATTCTTAAAAGTCCTTCCTGCACCAAATCTGGGTCAAGGAACATCAGCCGGACTGTGAAGAGCAAGCTGTGACACTGGCTGGAAATGGTTCACGTGTGGTGAGCCATCTGTGACACTGGCTGGAAATGGTTCACGTGTGGTGAGCAAGCTGTGACACTGGCTGGAAATGGTTCACGTGTGGTGAGCAAGCTGTGACACTGGCTGGAAATGGTTCACGTGTGGTGAGCAAGCTGTGACACTGGCTGGAAATGGTTCACGTGTGGTGAGCAAGCTGTGACACTGGCTGGAAATGGTTCACGTGTGGTGAGCAAGCTGTGATACTGGCTGGAAATGGTTCACGTGTAGTGAGCAAGCTGTGACACTGGCTGGAAATGGTTCACGTGTGGTGAGCAAGCTGTGACACTGGCTGCAAAAGGTTCACGTGTGGTGAGCAAGCTGTGATACTGGCTGGAAATGGTTGACGTGTGGTGAACAAGCTGTGACACTGGCTGGAAATGGTTCACGTGTGGTGAGCAAGCTGTGACACTGGCTGGAAATGGTTCACGTGTGGTGAGCAAGCTGTGACACTGGCTGGAAATGGCTCACGTGTGGTGAGCAAGCTGTGACACTGGCTGGAAATGGTTCACGTGTGGTGAGCAAGCTGTGACACTGGCTGGAAATGGTTCACGTGTGGTGAGCAAGCTGTGACACTGGCTGGAAATGGTTCACGTGTGGTGAGCAAGCTGTGATACTGGCTGGAAATGGTTCACGTGTGGTGAGCAAGCTGTGACACTGGCTGGAAATGGTTCACGTGTGGTGAGCAAGCTGTGACACTGGCTGGAAATGGTTCACGTGTGGTGAGCAAGCTGTGACACTGGCTGGAAATGGTTCACGTGTGGTGAGCAAGCTGTGACACTGGCTGGAAATGGTTCACGTGTGGTGAGCAAGCTGTGACACTGGCTGGAAATGGTTCACGTGTGGTGAGCAAGCTGTGACACTGGCTGGAAATGGTTCAGAAGCCACGTGTGGTGAGCAAGCTGTGACACTGGCTGGAAATGGTTCACATGTGGTGAGCAAGCTGTGACACTGGCTGGAAATGGTTCACGGGTGGTGAGCAAGCTGTGACACTGGCTGGAAATGGTTCACGTGTGGTGAGCAAGCTGTGACACTGGCTGGAAATGGTTCACGTGTGGTGAGCAAGCTGTGACACTGGCTGGAAATGGTTCAGAAGCCACATGTGGTGAGCAAGCTGTGACACTGGCTGGAAATGGTTCACGTGTGATGAGCAAAGCTGTGACACTGGCTGGAAATGGTTCACGTGTGGTGAGCAAGCTGTGACACTGGCTGGAAATGGTTCACGTGTGATGAGCAAGCTGTGACACTGGCTGGAAATGGTTCACGTGTGGTGAGCAAGCTGTGACACTGACTGGAAATGGTTCACGTGTGGTGAGCAAGCTGTGACACTGGCTGGAAATGGTTCACGTGTGGTGAGCAAGCTGTGACACTGGCTGGAAATGGTTCACGTGTGGTGAGCAAGCTGTGACACTGGCTGGAAATGGTTCAGAAGCCACGTGTGGTGAGCAAGCTGTGACACTGGCTGGAAATGGTTCACGTGTGGTGAGCAAGCTGTGACACTGGCTGGAAATGGTTCACGGGTGGTGAGCAAGCTGTGACACTGGCTGGAAATGGTTCACGTGTGGTGAGCAAGCTGTGACACTGGCTGGAAATGGTTCACGTGTGGTGAGCAAGCTGTGACACTGGCTGGAAAGGGTTCACGTGTGGTGAGCAAGCTGTGACACTGGCTGGAAATGGTTCACGTGTGGGGAGCAAGCTGTGACACTGGCTGGAAATAGTTCAGAAGCCACGTGTGGTGAGCAAGCTGTGACACTGGCTGGAAATGGTACACGTGTGGTGAGCAAGCTGTGACACTGGCTGTTGAAATGGTTCATGTGTGGTGAGCAAGCTGTGACACTGGCTGGAAATGGTTCACGTGTGGTGAGCAAGCTGTGATACTGGCTGGAAATAGTTCACGTGTGGTGAGCAAGCTGTGACACTGGCTGGAAATGGTTCACGTGTGGTGAGCAAGCTGTGACACTGGCTGGAAATGGTCCACGTGTGGGGAGCAAGCTGTGACACTGGCTGGAAATAGTTCAGAAGCCACGTGTGGTTAGCAAGCTGTGACACTGGCTGGAAATGGTTCACGAGTGGTGAGCAAGCTGTGACACTGGCTGGAAATGGTTCACGTGTGGTGAGCAAGCTGTGACACTGGCTGGAAATAGTTCAGAAGCCAAGTGTGGTTAGCAAGCTGTGACACTGGCTGGAAATGGTTCACGTGTGGTGAGCAAGCTGTGACACTGGCTGGAAATGGTTCACGTGTGGTGAGCAAGCTGTGACACTGGCTGGAAATGGTTCACGTGTGGGGAGCAAGCTGTGACACTGGCTGGAAATAGTTCAGAAGCCACGTGTGGTGAGCAAGCTGTGACACTGGCTGGAAATGGTACACATGTGGTGAGCAAGCTGTGACACTGGCTGGAAATGGTTCATGTGTGGTGAGCAAGCTGTGACACAGGCTGGAAATGGTTCACGTGTGGTGAGCAAGCTGTGATACTGGCTGGAAATAGTTCACGTGTGGTGAGCAAGCTGTGACACTGGCTGGAAATGGTTCACGTGTGGTGAGCAAGCTGTGACACTGACTGGAAATGGTCCACGTGTGGGGAGCAAGCTGTGACACTGGCTGGAAATAGTTCAGAAGCCACGTGTGGTTAGCAAGCTGTGACACTGGCTGGAAATGGTTCACGAGTGGTAAGCAAGCTGTGACACTGGCTGGAAATGGTTCACGTGTGGGGAGCAAGCTGTGACACTGGCTGGAAATAGTTCAGAAGCCAAGTGTGATTAGCAAGCTGTGACACTGGCTGGAAATGGTTCACGTGTGGTGAGCAAGCTGTGACACTGGCTGGAAATGGTTCACGTGTGGGGAGCAAGCTGTGACACTGGCTGGAAATAGTTCAGAAGCCACGTGTGGTGAGCAAGCTGTGACACTGGCTGGAAATGGTACACGTGTGGTGAGCAAGCTGTGACACTGGCTGGAAATGGTTCACGTGTGGTAAGCAAGCTGTGACACTGACTGGAAATGGTTCAAGTGTGGTGAGCAAGCTGTGACACTGGCTGGAAATGGTTCACGTGTGGTGAGCAAGCTGTGACACTGGCTGGAAATGGTCCACGTGTGGTAAGCAAGCTGTGACACTGGCTGGAAATAGTTCAGAAGCCACGTGTGGTGAGCAAGCTGTGACACTGGCTGGAAATGGTTCACGTGTGGTGAGCAAGCTGTGACACTGGCTGGAAATAGTTCAGAAGCCACGTGTGGTGAGCAAGCTGTGACACTGGCTGGAAATAGTTCAGAAGCCACGTGTGGTGAGCAAGCTGTGACACTGACTGGAAATGGTTCACGTGTGGTGAGCAAGCTGTGACACTGGCTGGAAATGGTTCACGTGTGCTGAGCAAGCTGTGACACTGGCTGGAAATGGTCCACGTGTGGTGAGCAAGCTGTGACACTGGCTGGAAATAGTTCAGAAGCCACGTGTGATTAGTAAGCTGTGACACTGGCTGGAAATGGTTCACGTGTGGTGAACAAGCTGTGACACTGGCTGGAAATAGTTCAGAAGCAACGTATGGTGAGCAAGCTGTGACACTGGCTGGAAATGGTTCACGAGTGGTGAGCAAGCTGTGACACTGGCTGGAAATGGTTCACGTGTGGGGAGCAAGCTGTGACACTGGCTGGAAATAGTTCAGAAGCCACGTGTGGTTAGCAAGCTGTGACACTGGCTGGAAATGGTTCACGTGAGGTGAGCAAGCTGTGACACTGGCTGGAAATGGTTCACGTGTGGGGAGCAAGCTGTGACACTGGCTGGAAATAGTTCAGAAGCCACGTGTGGTGAGCAAGCTGTGACACTGGCTGGAAATGGTACACGTGTGGTGAGCAAGCTGTGACACTGGCTGGAAATGGTTCACGTGTGGTAAGCAAGCTGTGACACTGACTGGAAATGGTTCAAGTGTGGTGAGCAAGCTGTGACACTGGCTGTAAATGGTTCACGTGTGGTGAGCAAGCTGTGACACTGGCTGGAAATGGTCCACGTGTGGTAAGCAAGCTGTGACACTGGCTGGAAATAGTTCAGAAGCCACGTGTGGTTAGCAAGCTGTGACACTGGCTGGAAATGGTTCACGTGTGGTGAGCAAGCTGTGACACTGGCTGGAAATAGTTCAGAAGCCACGTGTGGTGAGCAAGCTGTGACACTGGCTGGAAATAGTTCAGAAGCCACGTGTGGTGAGCAAGCTGTGACACTGACTGGAAATGGTTCACGTGTGGTGAGCAAGCTGTGACACTGGCTGGAAATGGTCCACGTGTGGTGAGCAAGCTGTGACACTGGCTGGAAATAGTTCAGAAGCCACGTGTGGTGAGCAAGCTGTGACACTGACTGGAAATGGTTCACGTGTGGTGAGCAAGCTGTGACACTGGCTGGAAATGGTTCACGTGTGGTGAGCAAGCTGTGACACTGGCTGGAAATGGTTCACGTGTGGTGAGCAAGCTGTGACACTGGCTGGAAATAGTTCAGAAGCCAAGTGTGGTGAGCAAGCTGTGACACTGGCTGGAAATGGTTCACGTGTGGTGAGCAAGCTGTGACACTGGCTGGAAATGGTTCACAGGTGGTGAGCAAGCTGTGACACTGGCTGGAAATGGTTCACGTGTGGTGAGCAAGCTGTGACACTGGCTGGAAATGGTTCACGTGTGGTGAGTAAGCTGTGACACTGACTGGAAATGGTTCACGTGTGGTGAGCAAGCTGTGACACTGGCTGGAAATGGTTCACGTGTGGTGAGTAAGCTGTGACACTGACTGGAAATGGTTCACGTGTGGTGAGCAAGCTGTGACACTGGCTGGAAATGGTTCAGAAGCAACGTATGGTGAGCAAGCTGTGACACTGGCTGGAAATGGTTCACATGTGGTGAGCAAGCTGTGACACTGGCTGGAAATGAAAATAGATTGGTTCAGGAGCAGCAACACAAACGGCTTATGAAGAGCAGAGATGGTGAATACGCAGCAGCTGGGCAGGGGAACGCAGATCCAAAGCGGTCCAATGGCATGTAAAAAAGAATGGAGGGCCACAGCAGCGTCTCGCCAGAAAACTTCTTTATTCAGGAACACTCCTCACAACAAGGCATATAAAAAGTAGTTTGCAGCAACGTTTCGGCTAGGAGTAGCCTTTGTCAAGCATGTTAACAAGTTAAAATCCCAGCCTATAAGTAGCACATGACAGGCCACCCACACCGCTAAGCAGCCAATAAGATTCAAATTCATGTATAACACACCTGTGTATGAAATCAATGGGGACCGACATGCTGAAATAGATTAGCCAGCTGTAGAAAAACGTACCTATGTGAGGCCATCATATACATGGCTCCTCCGTCCCTCCAGCGTCCCATGATCGGCAGTGCGCATGTCTGCATACGTCATCGCATGCGCCACCACGCGGCGGCGCGCGTATGACGTGCCCAAGTGAATCCGAATGCATAGTCCACGCCGGACAACTTACATCATCAGGCGGATCTGGAGGATTACCAGTCCGGAAAAGTGTACAACTGGCGCAATCAACAGCCACAAGGGAAGCCTAGGAGGAGGCGTAATAAGAGGTTTGACCACAATCATTTTGGTTTCTCCACCGTCTCCGATTCTACTGATGAACCCTCCACGTCAGCCCCTTTTTTAGGTCAACTAGGCGACGGGGATGTCGCCGGGGTGGAAGAAAGCACCATCGGCCACGTAAAAGGGAAGCCACCTCAGAATCAAGTGATGTCTGCGAGATCAACCAGACGCAATCCACGGAGATAACACAATTAGTCATTATCTCCTCAGTACCACTCACCCCCGTACAGACACGGGTATTGAGTCGGGGACTCAGTTTCTCTCCTACTGTCGATAGAGACTGGTTTTCTCTAGAGTTAGATCTACAACGTTTCTTTAGAAACTTACGCCTAAAATGTTTTTTTGCATCTAAAAATGTTGAAGCTAATAAAACACCTGTGATTAGTAATAACAATACAGCGTTATTAACATGTAAAGAATTTCAACTTAGGAAACCCAGTGTCTTTTCACCACCTCATACCAACCATGTGGTTGAATCGTACATTCACATTGTGCATAAACAGATCGAATCTTTAAGTCCCACTGGTGGTAGGAATAACCTCTCGATTCCTGAACGACAGGCTATCATGTCATTGGAACGAGACACCCGCATTACCATTAAGCCTGCAGATAAGGGTGGGGCGGTGGTCGTTATGGACACTGCGATGTACATTGGAGAGATAGACAGACAATTGAGTGATCTTGAGGTTTATAAGAAACTACCCGGTGATCCCAAATGGGATATCATGCGTGACATCGGGGTGATATTGGAGGAAGCACTATCAAGTTCCATTATAGATGATGGTTTGCATCAATACCTCATGGTGCCCCACCCTATCACCCCGATGCTATACATACTCCCCAAGATTCACAAGAGATTGATTGACCCACCGGGCCGACCGATTGTCTCTGGTAGGGGCTCGGTCTTCAATCCATTGTCTGTCTTTCTGGACAAGCTATTGCAGGTCCGTGCGACCTCCGCCCCATCCTATATCAAGGATACCGGGCATTTTCTTTCTAAATTACAGGATTTACAACTGCCCGCCCAATTTTTGTTGGTCAGTTTCGATGTAGTGTCTTTGTACACTTCGATTGACCATACATATGGGTTAGATGTCGTCGATGTGGCCCTGACCGACATGGGGCTCTCCCCGGGTGTGTGCCGATTTGTCCTCCGCCTCTTGGAGGTGGTCCTGAAGAGGAGTTACTTCCTATTCGGGGACACCTTCTATCAGCAGCAGCGGGGTGTGGCCATGGGGTCCAATGTGGCCCCCACCTACGCTAACATCTTTATGGCTGAGGTGGAGGACAAACTCGTGTATCACTCCCCTTTCTTTGGGAGAGTCCTGTGTTGGTGGCGCTACATCGACGACATCTTTATGATCTGGACAGGCACTATGGATGAACTTGATAATTTTCATCTTCATTTGAACGCGGGTGTCCCGGGTCTGCAATTCACTATAACTGTTTCTCCTAGTGAGTTGCAGTTCCTTGATGTGCGAGTCTATGTGATGGAGGGTCTTTTGGCTACGGACCTCTATCGGAAGCCCACTGACCGCAACACTTTACTTATGCATGATAGCTACCACCCACATAGAATGCTTGACTCCCTTCCATGGAGTCAACTCTTAAGGGTGAAGAGAATTGTCTCTGATGAAGAAACGTGTGCACAAAGGATTGACACGATGTGCACACGTTTCCTGGAACGAGGTTACCCGAAACCCCTACTTACTCGAACCAAACAGAGGGTGAGGCTGGTTGACGGGTGCACCGCACTACGGAAACCAACAAAGGCGGTCTCTGAGACTAGGGTTCCGTTTGTGTCCATCTTCGGCCGGGATAGCGGCAATATTGCCAATATCCTCAGAAAGGAATGGCATATACTCCAACGGGGTTTGCCAGATATAGAAGAGTTCAAATCCCCGCCGCTGATGGCATACAGACGGAACCCTAGTCTCCGTGATAGACTGGTTAAATCTGATGTAGGTGGCCAGTCACCGACACAAAAACTTCTTGCACCGCGCAAAAACGGGACTTATCCATGTTTATCTTGCTGTAATTGTGGTAACGTTCTCAAAGGTGAATATTTCTCCCACCCTTACAGTGGGAAAAAATATAAAATCAAGGGCTATTACACCTGCAGGTCACGGGATGTGATTTATGCCATCCAGTGCCCCTGCAGCCTTATTTATGTGGGAGAGACCACCATGGAGATTAGAGAGCGTATTAACAAACACAAGAGTACCATACGCAAGATGAACATGGATAAGCCCGTTGCGAAACACTTCGTGGAGGCGGGGCACTCTGTTAACCAGCTTCGCTTTAGAGTTATTGACAGTGTGGGCCCGTTACGGAGAGGGGGTGACAGGGATGCGATATTAAGGAAGAAGGAACTCAAATGGATCTACACACTGAAATCCCTACAGCCATTTGGTCTAAATCTTGAATTTAATGTGGCTGGCATCAGCTAAAATCTGGATTTAATCAAGAAATATTCTCTATATGGCGGACTTCATATTTCTCCTCTGTTACAGTATTTTTTGCTTTGTTCTTTTAATTATGTGCCCTAATCACACCGCTTTATAGCATCATGATGATCATTGTAGTTTTGTCTACACACCTGTGTATGATATATTATTTATCAATGGTAGCCTGTGCACAGTGAAAATACTATGTGTCACCAATATCCAGTGATTCCTGTTCTCTTTATTATGCCTGCTGTGCCTGTGTGGTGCCCATGTGTTTTTGCATGTCTCCCTGTTCCTTCCTTGCGCTAGTATTAATGGCAGTGCGCTTTCTATGCCTGATTGTTGTTATCCTTGGCGAGCGTTTTTTGCACACTGTTCATGTACTACAGTGGTGCGATCGCCCTCCATGTACAGCCCCATTTGAGTCCTTATGCATACTCCAATCCGTAACGCCAGGTGGGAGTGGCCTTGTGACGTCAGTCGGCCGCCGCCTGATGATGTAAGTTGTCCGGCGTGGACTATGCATTCGGATTCACTTGGGCACGTCATACGCGCGCCGCCGCGTGGTGGCGCATGCGATGACGTATGCAGACATGCGCACTGCCGATCATGGGACGCTGGAGGGACGGAGGAGCTCTGTATATGATGGCCTCACTTAGGTACGTTTTTCTACAGCTGGCTAATCTATTTCAGCATGTCGGTCCCCATTGATTTCATGCACAGGTGTGTTATACATGAATTTGAATCGTATTG
>NW_025334745.1:300000-427876 GCF_014858855.1 Bufo gargarizans | reverse complement strand
AAACCACAAGCAGGTCCACGGCATTCAATCTGAAAAACCACAAGCAGGTCCACGGCATTCACACTGAAAACCCACAAGCAGATCCACGGCATTCACACTGAAAAACCACAAGCAGGTCCACGGCATTCAGACTGAAAAACCACAAGCAGGTCCACGGCATTCAGACTGAAAAACCACAAGCAGGTCCACGACATTCACACTGAAAAACTACAAGCAGGTCCACGGCATTCACACTGAAAAACTACAAGCAGGTCCACGGCATTCACACTGAAAAACTACAAGCAGATCCACGGCACTCAACCCGAAAAGTCCACGGCATTCACAATGAAAAACCACAAGCAGGTCCACAGCATTTAAAGTGAAAAACCACAAGCAAGTCCACAGCATTTAAAGCAAGAAACAAGCAGGTCCACGGCATTCACACTTGAAAATCACAAGCAGGTCCACGGCATTCACACTGAAAAACTTTAAGCAAGTCCATGGCATTCAATCTAAAAAAAACACAAGCAGGTCCACAGCATTCCCCCTGAAAAACCACAAGCAGGTCCACGGCACTCAACCGAAAATACTACAAGCAAGTCAACAGCATTCACACAGAAAAACCACAAGCAGGTCCACGGCATTCAAACTGAAAAACTACAAGCACGTCCACGGCACTCAACCCGAAATACTACAAGCAGGTCCATGGCACTCAACCCGAAATACTACAAGCAAGTCCACAGCATTCACAATGAAAAACCACAAGCAGGTCCACGGCATTCACACTGAAAAACTACAAGCAGGTCCACGGCATTCACACTGAAAAACTACAAGCAGGTCCACGGCATTCAACCGGAAAAACTACGAGCAAGTCTGTGGCATTCACAATGAAAAACCACAAGCTGCTGCACGGCACTCAACCTGAAAAACCACAAGCAGGTCCACGGCATTCACAGTGAAAAACGAGACACAGGTCCGTGGCACTCAACCTGAAAAACCACAGCAGAAATCACAGTGGTTTGTCAAATCCTCAATGTGAACTTTCCCTTGGTGCGGATTCTACCCCAAATCCACATCTACACAACCGTGTAAAAAAAAAAATATATATATATAAAAACAAGGAATTTCGACACGGATTCCACATTGGGGGTCATTTACAAAGACCAGCGCTTTATGGCGAGGCACATCTACGGCCGTCTGTGCACATGGAGTGAAAATTTGGTCCACTCCGTGAGAGGGATAGATTTTCAGCATCTTTTTTTTTTTGCCTAAAACTAGTGGAAACGTAAATGAATATGCTGGGTCCGATGGCCCGCCACTCCCAAGTGGTGAGGACGGTTTAAAAATGCCACATGCGGCAAAATATTGCACAGGCATCAAAAGTCACAAAATGGGGACTTGCGACTTTTTTATGCCGGTTTAGCTTTAGTAAATGACCCTCATTGTATTTTCTTTCAGCACAGTGAAAACTCTGTGTGAACTCAGCCTTAGGCCTAGTTCACACGAACGTATGGCTTTTATAGTTTTTAGCGGTCCGTTTTTCACGGATCCGTTGTTCCGTTTTTGAGTTCCGTTGTGTTTCCGATTCCTTTCCGTTTTTCCATATGCCATATACAGTATACAGTAGTTACATAGAAAAAATTGGGCTGGGCATAACATTTTCAATAGATGCATTTCCGTATGTGTTCCGTTTTTTTTTGCGGACCCATTGACTTGAATGGAGCCACGGAACGTGATTTGCGGGCAATAATAGGACATGTTCTATCTTTCAACGGAACGGAAAACGGAATGCTTACGGAACACATTCCGTTTTTAATGCGGAACCATTGAAATTAATGGTTCTATATACGGAACACAAAAAAACGGCCCGTACACTCGCAAATAAACCGATCGTGTGAACTCAGCCTTACGGGTGCATTTTTGCTGTGAGTTCAGGTCGTCAGGCCCGCGGTCAGGCCGGCACGCTCAGCCGTAATAGGAGACCGAAACGCCAGACTGCAAAGACTTTCTCGGTTTCCTATATTTAGATTGTAAAAACATTACAACTGGAAAACCGAAAAAAGGGGGACATTTTTGAACTAAAAAGAAACATTTTTTTTTGCATGTTTCTTTTGCAAAGCTTATTTTATATTCCATTTTTCATAAGCGACCGCTCGCGGCGATCGTGGGTCGCAGTTACGACCACGGCGAATGGATTCCATGGACGGCAATGGCTTCTGTTGATCCAAAAAATGTCTTCAGAGGCTCGTTATTATGTGATTGCTGCATGACTGCGCCAGCCGGTAGCGCTGTGATTATGATCATTACGTATTCGCAAGGGTGAGCGAGCGGTTCTGTCTCTGTGTGCTAATGAGCTGAGGACTCTCCTGGCCATTGATCTTGTTTAGGAATCATTTGCGTCGCTGTCTGCCACGATCGCTGCGACCGTATATATATATCGCTCCGATCCGCTGTTCACCGTAAAGGCAGGAGCCTATGTCATTAGAGCCTCAGCGGGGCGCACGACCCATACAATGACATGGCCGCTGTCGATAACGGAGGAAAGCGCGGCCCCTGACGGGCCTGTAATAAATGGAAGGCGCACAATTAGCCATCTGCTGCATGTCCCCGATTCCAGGCTGGCTGCTGGAGAGTCAGGCCGCTTCCTGTATGAGTCACTATTATGCCTGTAATGGAAAGGAACAGAAGAAGCAGTCAGGGAGGACAGACGCACGGGACTCAGGGACAATGGAGAAAATAGCAGGAAGGACCACAAGACGGTGGAGACTTCCGAGCCGCAGACACGTCTCTGAGCAGGGCTGCTCACGGAGCCTCGGGCGTTATACTTGTATTAGGTCACGGCCGCGCGGTCAGGTTTCCTGATGCAGTTTTCGAAGCCAAAACCAGGAGTGAATTCAGAAAAGAGGAGAAGTCGTATCTGTCCGTTATACTTTCACTCCTCTCATGATCCACTGCATGCAGAAACCTGACCATGTGGCCATACCCTTAGGGCTCATGCACATGCACGTGTGCCGCCCGTGCATTAAATTGCAGTCCCCTATGCAGACACAACGTCCGCGTGGCTGGTGCTTCAACTTGAATGGATCCAACATGGACATGTGAGGGGCGGAGGCACGGACCGAAATCCCTAGAGCTTCCATGGCCGTATCTTCCAGATTGCAGACCCATTCAAGTGAAACGGTGCGCACACGGCGTGTGCCCGATATACGTTCTTGTGCAGCAGCCCTTAGGCCCCTTTCACACGGGCGATGCGGGAAAATGTGCGGGTGCGTTACGGGAACACCCGCAATTTTTCTGCGCGAGTGCAAAACATTGTAATGCGTTTTGCACTCGCGTGAAAAAAATCGCGCATGTTTGGTACCCAAACCCGAACTTCTTCACAGAAGTTCGGGCTTGGGATCGGTGTTCTGTAGATTGTATTATTTTCCCTTATAACATGATTATAAGGGAAAATAATAGCATTCTGAATACAGAATGCATAGTAAAACAGCGCTGGAGGGGTTAAAAAAAAAAAAAAATTATTTAACTCACCTTAGTCCACTTGTTCGTGTAGCCGGCATCTCCTTCTGTCTCCTTTATTGAACAGGACCTGGGGTGAGCATTAATTACATGAACAGGACCTGTGGTGACGTCACTCCGGTCATCACATGTTCCATCACATGATCCATCGCCATGGTAAAAGATCATGTGACGGACCATGTGATGACCGGAGTGACGTCACCACAGGTCCTGTTCATGTAATTAATGCTCACCCCAGGTCCTGTTCAATAAAGGAGACAGAAGGAGAAGCCAGCTACACGAACAAGTGGACTAAGGTGAGTTAAATAATTTTTTAATTTTTTTTAACCCCTCCAGCGCTATTGTACTATGCATTTTGTATTCAGAATGCTATTATTTTCTCTTATAACCATGTTATAACGGAAAATAATAATAATCGGGTCTCCATCCCGATCGTCTCCTAGCAACCGTGCGTGAAAATCGCACTGCATCCGCACTTGCTTGCGGATGCTATGCGATTTTCACGCACCCCATTCAATTCTATGGGGCCTGCGTCGCGTGAAAATCGCACAATATAGAACATGCTGCGATTTTCACTCAACGCGCAAGTGATGCGTGAAAATCACAGCTCATGTGCACAGCCCCATAGAAATGAATGGGTCGGTATTCAGTGCGGGTGCAATGCGTTCAACTCACGCATCACATCCGCATGGAATACTCGCCCGTGTGAAAGGAGCCTTATAGTTAGTCCCGTCCTACAGAGGAGCTCTGAGGGTCACACTGTGCCTCCTGCAAAGTCCTCCAATAGTGGCAGCCGCCTTTCCTGGAGGTGGCCACCGCTCCATAGATTTTGGCAGTTTGAGGGTCATTTACTAAACAGCGCTATGCCACTTCTTGGTGTAAAAATGTCACAAGACCCTCGTTTTGCAACCTTTTTGATGACCATGTGATAATATTTTGTCGCACGGCCATTTTTGCACCCTGCTCGCCACTTGAGGGTGGTAAGGGCGCTGCGGCGACCAAAGCTCTGACACTAATAACACCCGCTGCATCAGGCGCTCCGGTTCACTCCCCGGCGTAAAGGCGCCTGCTGATGGAGGTGACTGGCCCGCATTAAAGGGGTCATCCTGAAATGACAGCTCATGTGCACGCGCTGTTAGTGTCCGATCTTTGGGGATCTGACTGCCGGAACCTGAAAGGATTATGGGAACGGGGGACCTGTTTCCCCTTATTTGAATGAAGCGACAATCGAGCATGTTCACTGCTGCCCCATAAAAAGTCTATGGAACAGCACACGGCTATCTCAGTCCCATAGGGACTGGAAATTACCCCGTGCATTCTCTGTCCATATGTCCGTTCCCCAAAAAACAGAACTCGTCCTATTATTTATAGGACTGCTCTATTAGGGGCCGGCTGTTCCATCCCGTAAAATGCACACCATCGGTATCCGCGTTTTGCAGATCCACAATTTGCGGACCGCAAAACATTCAACAGTCGTGTGCATGAGCCCTAAGAAACATAGAACCAGCCCTGCACCTCACATGGAGACAGAGATCTCCCCATTCATTGCTCTGATTTATTTAATGCTGGCAGCTGTCCTTTCTCAGGGGGCATGTCCTTTCTGCTGCAGCCCTTTCCCTGTAACAGCTACAGCTTCTAACAGAAGATACGACTGGTGACAATTGAAGTTTCAAACTAAGCTCCTGCGACCACCTTAGTGGTGGACAAGAAATAAGGAAAAAGAGCTACCAGCAGGTGGCGCTATACAGATACATTTTATTGAATAGCTCATTGACTATACAACATTTTTAATTACATGCAATTGCAGAAGTATTCAGATCCAGGCGCTGGTTTGAAAAATAAAGAATATTTTTTCGTGGCACAAACCCTTTAAGAGTTATGCGACCCTTTAACAGTCATTGTCTACGATATAAATATGCTTTATCGGATTTATCCCTTATCCTCTATAGGAGAAACAGACTGCCATAAAATTACTGCAAGGACGAGTCGGCGGGGGGGGGGGGGGGGGGGGGCCTTGATTATCAGACCTCTCGTGATCATGAAGGGATCGGATCTGGAAGGTGGATTAGGGAATTGTGTAAATGCGCTTTCCTAATTACAGCGCACGGAGACGCCTACATTCAACAAGGATGCGAAAGGCAGAATGGTAAGAACTGTTACCGCTAAGGGTCGTCCGTCAGTTATTCAGGGGCAATTACTTCTTCAACTGCAGGATTAACGCCACGCATGCTGCGGATAGTCAGGATCTCTGTGTCTAATGATAAGAGGCAAATACTTTACGAAATCCTCGCAACGACTGGTGGAGTGAATCTGACAACAGACCCGGGTGCAGCTCAGCAGTTGTCACACGCCTTCCTCTCGCAGAAGGAGATCCGCCTGAGTGCGTCTATACTGAGAGCGGTGGAGATGTGTGACGAGAAGGGAGACGAGACTTGTCGCAGCGTCTTCCCCTATAGCGCAAAATCCCTTTAAAGGGGTTGTCCAATACTATAAAAATGTATATGCCGGGCCCCTCACAGGGAATATACTTACCTACTCCCTGCGCCCCCTAAGCTTAGAGGGGTTTTGCCATCACATACAATGGGTGCATATCGCTAGGATATCCCCCCCCCCCATTGTCTGATAGGTGCAGGTCCCACACCTACAACGAGAACGGAGCGGGGAAATGAATGGAGGGCGCACAGCGCATGCGCAGCCGCCCTCCATTTATTTCAGAAATAGAAATGAATGGGAGCAGGGGCCGCGCATGCGCTGTGCGCTCCCATTCACTTGTATGGGGGCAGCGCTTGGTGGTGGACAGGCCTCGGATGCTCCAGTCACAGCTCCCCCCGCTCTGCTCGCCTTGTAGGTGCGGGTCCCAGAGGTGGAACCCGCACCTATCAGACAATGGGGGCATATCCTAGCGGTTAGGGAAGGGAAAAATTACGGGCCAGTGCTTTTTCCCTACCCTAACCGCTGGTGAGGCTCCCAGCGCATGTGCAGTGTCAGCCGGTGTCCAGCTGAGAACATCTATCCGATTACCGCGCATGCGCACTGGCCCATAATTTTTCCCTACCCTAACCGCTGGCAAGGCTCCTGGCGCATGCGCACTCTGCTGTCAAATTTCCCTACCCCGTTGTTGTGTGCCTGCGCGGCGCTGCACACCTCCTCACGGCATGTCCGGTGCGACCAGAAGTGACAAGGGTAGGGAAATCTCACGAGGTAGGGAAATATAACGTTACACCCCCATTGTTTGTGAAGGGAATACCCCTTTAAGGGCTCATGCACACGGCCGTTGCCATATTGCGGCCCGCATACAGTGGGTCCATAATACACGGGCACCGGCCGTGTGCACCCCGCATCACAGAGGCAGACCCATTCACTTGAATGGGTCCGCAGTCCGGGAGATGCGGTGCGAAACGGAGGCACGGATCAGAAACCCATGAAAGCGGGTTTTCTGCCTCCGCACCGCATACTTTTTTGTTGCAGACTGTCGGATGCGGATCGCAGACCCCGTTCATGTGAATGGGTCCGGGATCCGCATGCGGCGGCCCCACAGTTGGTGCCGGTGCATTGCGGACCGCAAATTGCATAAGCCCTAAGTGTACAGGACTGATGGATATACCTGAGCGCTATCCAGTGATCGGATACTTATCAACTGTCCTGTGGGTTATGGAAAACCCCTTTAAGAGCTATCCCCTAGCTGGCCCTGTGCTTTGGGTCTGATGCATGACGCTCCGCTCCATGCTTTGGTTGCTGCTCAGGTAAAAGTAGTCATGACAGCATTATTATCATTCATTTTACCGCCAGCATTATATATATATACAGACGTGGACAAAATTGTTGGTACCCTTTGGTCAATGAAAGAAAAAGTCACAATGGTCACAGAAATAACTTTCATCTGACAAAAGTAATAATAAATTAAAATTCTATAAATGTTAACCAATGAAAGTCAGACATTGTTTTTCAACCATGCTTCAACAGAATTATGTAAAAAAATAAACTCATGAAACAGGCATGGACAAAAATGATGGTACCCCTAACTTAATATTTTGTTGCGCAACCTTTTGAGGCAATCACTGCAATCAAACGCTTCCTGTAACTGTCAATGAGACATCTGCACCTCTCAGCAGGTATTTTGGCCCACTCCTCATGAGCAAACTGCTCCAGTTGTGTCCGGTTTGAAGGGTGCCTTTTCCAGACTGCATGTTTCAGCTCCTTCCAAAGATGCTCAATAGGATTGAGGTCAGGGCTCATAGAAGGCCACTTTAGAATAGTCCAATTTTTTCCTCTTAGCCATTCTTGGGTGTTTTTAGCGGTGTGTTTTGGGTCATTGTCCTGTTGCAAGACCCATGACCTGCGACTGAGACCAAGCTTTCTGACACTGGCTAGTACATTTCTCTCTAGAATTCCTTGATAGTCTTGAGATTTCATTGTACCCTGCACAGATTCAAGACACCCTGTGCCAGACGCAGCAAAGCAGCCCCAGAACATAACAGAGCCTCCTCCATGTTTCACAGTAGGGACAGTGTTCTTTTCTTGATATGCTTCATTTTTTCGTCTGTGAACATACAGCTGATGTGCCTTGGCAAAAACTTCGATTTTTGTCTCATCTGTCCACAGGACATTCTCCCAGAAGCTTTGTGGCTTGTCAACATGTAGTTTGGCATATTCCAGTCTTGCTTTTTTATGATTCGTTTTCAACAATGGTGTCCTCCTTGGTCGTCTCCCATGTAGTCCACTTTGGCTCAAACAACGACGGATGGTGCGATCTGACACTGATGTTCCTTGAGCATGAAGTTCACCTTGAATCTCTTTAGAAGTCTTTCTAGGCTCTTTTGTTACCATTCGGATTATCCGTCTCTTAGATTTGTCATCAATTTTCCTCCTGCGGCCACGTCCAGGGAGGTTGGCTACAGTCCCATGGATCTTAAACTTATGAATAATATGTGCAACTGTACTCACAGGAACATCTAGTTGCTTGGAGATGGTCTTATAGCCTTTACCTTTAACATGCTTGTCTATAATTTTCTTTCTGATCTCTTGAGACAGCTCTTTCCTTTGCTTCCTCTGGTCCATGTCGAGTGTGGTACACACCATATCACCAAACAACACAGTGATTACCTGGAGCCATATATATAGGCCCAATGGCTGATTACAAGGTTGTAGACACCTGTGATGCTAATTAGTGGACACACCTTGAATTAACATGTCCCTTTGGTCACATTATGTTCTGTGTTTTCTAGGGGTACCATCATTTTTGTCCATGCCTGTTTCATGAGTTTATTTTTTTACATAATTCTGTTGAAGCATGGTTGAAAAACAATGTCTGACTTTCATTGGTTAACATTTATAGAATTTTAATTTATTATTACTTTTGTCAGATTAAAGTTATTTCTGTGACCATTGTGACTTTTTCTTTCATTGACCAAAGGGTACCAACAATTTTGTCCACGTCTGTATGTCTGTGCTATCCTCTCCTGTGCGCGCCGTGCGTCTGCAGAGCGCTGTCCTCCTGCACCCCCTCCCCTCCGATGTGTGTAGGAGGGGGAGACCCCTGTGGGGAACGGCTGCACATTGGTTCCTGCGCTGCTCGGCTTTCAAGAACAGGATGAAAATCTACACAGATTAATGAGAGGCGCCTCGGAGGAAAGAAGAGGCGATGAAGATGAGATGTCTCCTGCCCTTCCTTTATAAAGCAGTGCTGACAATAATAAAGCAGGACACTATTTCGTGGCGCTCTCCGTGGTTGTCACTCTCCAGACTTTCCTCGGCTAAGATGAAGACTCCAGGTCAGAAACATGGTCAAAACTCACTCTTTTGGTCCCCCCCCCCCCCCCCCCCCCCCCACGAGTAATCAGCAGAGATATCCAGGAAACAAAACACAATAATGCCCAGTTCCGTAATATAAAAGGTAAAGGCTGGAGATTAAAGGGGTCAGTATCTGATCAGTGGGGGCCCAACACCCGGGACCCCCGCCAATCAGCTGTTTGAGCAGACACAAGCGCCCCTGTGTGGGCTGCTGCCTTCTCGCAGCTTACCTAGCACAGCGCCGCACATTGTATGATGGTGGTGCTTGGTATTGCAGCTCAGCCCCATTCACTTGAAGGAGCCACGTGACCGATGAACGCGTTGTCACCGGCCATCAGTAAAAGAAAAGAGCATGATGATTCCCTGAAACAGCTGATTGGTGGGGGGCCAGGAGTCGGGCCCCTGCCGATGTGATAATGATGACCATAATCTTTACCTGGACAACCCCTTTAAGACCTCTTTCCCATAAGTGATAAAGAACGCATCACTTGTGAAAAAACGGATGGTTTTTAATGTAAGTTGAATTAGTTTTGTTTAAGTTGAATTTCAGTCGTTTTCTCCATCAGGATTGCATACATTTCACATCCGTTTTTTGCGAGGGTGAAGAAAAACGGAAGTATAATGCACAGCACCTCCTAGCAACCATCTGGGAAAAACATGGACTGCACCCGATGCATCGCGTCTGCTGTTTTTTTATTTTTTATTCACTCACTCATTGACTTGAAGGAACCAGTCCTGCGTGAAAAACGGATGGAGATATTACATGGAAAATTCAAGTAGTCAGCGGCGGTGACAGCTCCGCTTCACGCAGCAATTTTATTGGTAAGAGGTTTCCATGTTTCTATGGAAGGGAAAATAGCGTGGAAATTGCTCTGAAATCCCAGCATGTAGGGGGTTGTCCCATCACGGGAACGTATCTCCTAGGCTAGGGGATAAGTGTCTGCTCGGTGGGGCTCCAGCCTACCCCGCTGATCTTGAAGGGGGACAGTGTTAAGCCTCATTCATACGTCCGTGAAAAGGTGGTTAGTGATGCCTCCGTGAAGGATCCGTGTCCATTTTATGCTGTCCGTGTGTCATCCGTGTTTCACGGACACCGTGCAGCTGAAAAATAATTTTCAAAGCATCTCTTCCTAATGGTCCGTGAAGCACAGATGAAATCCGTGTCGCATCCGTGGTCTTCACGAACCCATAGACCAGGCATGCTCAACCTGCGGCCCTCCAGCTGTTGCAAAACTACAGCTCCCATCATTCCCGGACAGCCTACACATCTATCAGCCTCCAGCAGGGCATGGTGAGAGTTGTAGTTTTTACAACAGCTGGAGGGTCGCAGGTTGAGCATCCCTGCCATAGACTATAATGAGTGGACAAAAAAGAGCAAAAACACGGACCCGCGGAACGTGGTGAAAACACATTAAAATGAATGGGTGCGTGTGCTGTCTGTGGAGAACACGTACAGCACACGTCTGTAGAACACTGTGTGACATGTGAATGAGGCTTTTATCGCATGCATGTCTGACCCTCCATTCAACTCCACGGGACTGGCGAAGATGGGTGAGCGCTTGTACCCGTGTACATGTGCCGCTCGAGTCAAATGGAGGAACATGGGCTACAATTCTCGTGACCATTGGGGTCGGTTGGAACCCCACCGATCAGACTGCGGATAGGAGATACCCTTACTTGTGAATTCCATATGCTTTTGTATGACCGCCCAATAATCAAGAACTTCTGATAATCAGGTTCCACTGAGGGAAGGACGCTTGGCGGCTGCTGGCTTCCTCACTGCGCCTGCGCCGAACAGCGCGAGATTTACACTGCAGACACGGCCGGCGGGAGGAGAGCAGCGCTGCCTGGCCCTGTCAATCAAGAGAAGAAGGGGCGTGAAAAGAGGTGGGAGAACGGAGCTGAGATTTACCTACCTCGTGAGATCCCCCTACCCTCGTCACTTCCGGCCGACGTGAGTAGGTGTGCCGCGCAGGTGCACAACAACGGGGTAGGGAAAATTCACAGCAGAGTGCGCATGCACCGGGAGCCTCACCAGCGGTTAGGGTAGGAAAAAATAACGGGCCAGTTCGCAGGCGCGGTGATCGGATGGAATGGATGTTCTCAGCTGGACATCGGCCGACACTGCGCATGTGCTGGGAGCCTCACCAGTGGTTTGGGTAGGGGAAAAGCACTGGCCCGTAATTTTTCCCTTCCCTAATCGCTGGTGAAGCTCCCAGCGCATGCGCAGTGTCGGCCGGTGTCCAGCTGAGAACATCCATCCGATCACCGCGCCTGCGCATTGGCCCGTAATTTTTCCCTAACCGCTGGTGAGGCTCCCGGCGCACGCGCAGTGTTGGATGGTGTCCTCCAGCTAATTCTGCTGTCGTTATGCAGGTGCAACGCCCCCCCCCCCCCACCCGCGCTCCTAGAGGCTAATTAGCATATTATAAAAGTTCATTTTTCTCAATAACGGCTATAGGCAGTGAGATGGCGCTAATATAGTTATGTACAGCTGACGGTAGCACATCCCTAGTGTCCGCCAGCTTAATACTTAATAGAGTCTCTCTTCCTTCTGGGATTCCCACCGATCCCTTGGTTGAACTTGATGGACTTATGTATTTTTTCAACCGTATTAACTATGTAATTGCTCTACCACCACTGCTGGAAGCCAGCTCCCAGCATCCACTACTCATTCAGCATAGCCGAGCTGGCTAACATTAGAGGCTTCCGCTGCATTGTAGGCTGCCGATGGTCAGCGACCGTTCTGCTGACCCCAGCTCTGTCCGGCCTCTGCTCTCCGGGAGGCTCCCAGTGCTTCTCCTCGTTTGTCCCTAAGGCTAGATATAGACAATCCTGCCATTGTGATCCCGCCTGCAGCAGTGACATCACGGAACAGTGCAACCTCATGTCAATCCCCTTATCCATGAAGAATACGCCCGTCTGCAGCGCTCGCCGCTCTCATCAGCACGTCTGACTTAATAGCCAGCACTAAACTGTCTGCCGATACAATGGCCCGCGCTGTCCGAGAGTGGCAGTAAAATATGCCGAACATACCCTAAGTGCATAATTGTAAGCTTTCTGCCCGGACTATCACAGCTCTGTGGTCGCGGGCGGCTGCTCCGGTATTGACGTAACCTACTTTCCGACGAGCAGCTAAAGGATTATTCGTACTGAGACTCTGAATGTGGCTGCGGCTTATAAGTATCTGCCCCCACTAAGCCGCTCTTTCTCTACCTGCTATAAAATCTTACATCCCGATTGATCTTTGGCCTCCTTCTACATTCACATTTCTATGCAGCGCAGGCGTTTCGGCCTTGTACCTCTAACTCTCACCCAGCTCTGGCAGGGGGTACAGAACAGGCGTCTGCATGGTGCAAACGTGAGATCGAGCAAAGGAAAAGTGTACAGTTTTTCATGTAGTGTAATTCCTTGAATCTGGCAACCAAAAATGTTGATAGGATACAAGATAATCTGGAATTTCACAAATACGGCAGCCTGAATCGGAGATGAATAATGGACGGGGACAGATGGTATGTCAGAGGGTTCTTTTTGACTTTTTGGACATTCTCTACCTCTACGTGAGTGTTTTATATTTGTGTCTAACCATCTGGAATGGTTCCATTACGATATATGCCACCAAAATCAGATCGGCTGGGCCCCAACCTCAGCGCCCCCCCATCAGCTGTTTCGAGGTACGGAGCTGTCAAAGTTCTGGTGCTTGGTTCCAGCTCGGCAGCTCCCAATAACAGATAAAGATCTTCGGGGATTCCGTCGTGGTTCGGACTTTGCAAAGGATAGGTCAGCACTATTAAAGTCTCGAAGAATCAAGCCAGAAATTGATGTATAACAGTCTCTTTTTACCTGCAAAATATAACTCGTGGCACATGCAGGAGCAATAAATATAAAGTGCAGTTTCTCCAGCACTGGTTGAAGAGGTATGGTGGCAGGTTGGATGGCAACACTTGTGAATTTAGGTGTCCGCTCTAGTATAGGCTTAATGTTAGTCTGACCTAGCGATAGTTTAGGCAGGTGTGGTGTCTGAGCTGTAGTCCCTCACCTTGCAGCAGGGTCTGTAAAGCTGTATCTCGCTGATCACTCTGCTGTCTTGTTTCTAAAGTGTTACTTGAGGCACGGTTAAGTTGTTCTCACCTAAGAAGAATATCTGGTTCCTCAGTTTCCCTCACAGGGGAATAAGATACGGTTCCTGAGAGTAGGAGCTCTGACATGTGCCTCCTCACTATCTGAACAGTAACTCCTTCCTCTCCATTCCTTTCTGTCTGATAGTCTAGAACTTCTCCTCCTGGCAGGAAGCAGGACCAACCCCCTCCTACCAAGAGGGGAGGAACAGGGTGGTTAGCCCTGTCCCTGCCAACCATAATCTTCTCTGCTGGAAAAAATGGCCAATATATGAAAAATGCAAAACATTACAAACATTTGCAGATACCCCCAGGTCTGGGGTACTGCAATGGGTTAAGTTGCAATCTCAGCCATTTCCTGCTGTATTGAGACAGGAGCAGAAACTAGAGCCCAGCGGGAACCCCGACACCGTGGTAAGGGCAGTGTCGGAGGATGGGAGGGGTGAGGGCAAATTGTGTTATGTTTTTGCAGCATGGGGGGAAAGCTTTTTTTTTTGCACTGGAATACCCCTTTAAAGCATTCTCAGTAGTTTAAAAAAAAAAAACAAAAACAGCTGGACAACCCCTTTAAATGTGTCACTCCGACGTTCTCATAATTGAAAACATATCATAATCCAAAATGTATCAAGTTCCGATGATGCCAAATTAGAAAAAATAAAAATACTGCACAGATTTTTTCCTTTGCTCTGACCACCCGAAATCCGGCTCCGGTCGGGAGGACTGTCCTAAGGCTGTAATCGGAACCCATTGATGCCAGATTAACGGAATTCTGCCGTGTTCGAAGCAAGTGATCGCAGAGACGGAGCACAGTGATGTCAGCGCCCCTCAGCTGCTGCACAACCTCTTTGGAGATGAGAGCTTCCTGACAATCACTGGTTTATCAACATGTAGTGCCCTGTTCTTAAAGAAGTTCTGCAGCAGCTGAAGTGTGTATTTCCAGTGGATGTCACATGAGGATAGTGGGGCGATCACCGAGATATTTCACATTCCTCATAGTCTTTCCAGGTGCAAAGGTCTGGTTTCAAAAACAGTTAAGCCCCTCCCCCAACCCTGTACATGAGGGGGGGTTATAACCATGTGAGGAGCTAGTCATCCGGGAAATAAAGCCGGACTTGGCGGCAATGTAATAACAGGGATTCTCTGGTCCTCCTGGTAGATAAGGGTGCATTAAAGGGATATGCCCTACATATCTGATAGATGCCGCCCCCTGGAGGTCACAGGTGGTCGGGCTTCTCTGTGTCTGTCGCTCCCATCCACTTGTACGCTTGCTCCATTGTTTCCATAGTTCCGACCACAGCATCCAGGCTGGATGTGGTCAGGGGGCCCCGTTCTCGGTGCAGAGGTGGGACCTGCAGACATTTCCGACAAATCCTGTGGACTGTGTGCAATCTTCCCCTTGCTGATCTGCCAGTGTGTCAGTCTTCACAGCAGTTCTGGCATTCTACTCAAGAACCAGGAGGATCAGGATGAACAGTGCTCTAAGCTCCATCTAGAAAGCAATACTCAGTACACAGAGACCACCTCACCTTCTTTTGGACAAGCGCCTGTTATGTAAAAATCAACGTTGCATTTACGGAGACCCCCCAACAGCGCCCCCATAAGGTCCACGGGAATAGGAAAAACTGCTGCAAAATCCTTAGCAATTGTACGGGATTTCCCTGCGGCATTCAGTGGATTTTTGCACCGCGGACAGGTCCTGGAGGGGGGTCCAGAAGAAAGGGGCTATCCATGAGCCGCCTTACAGCGACATCTACAGTGCCCCCATAACAGTGACATCCACAGTGCCCCCATAGTAGTGACATCCACAGTGCCCCCATAACAGTGACATCCACAGTGTCCCCATAACAGTGACATCCACAGTGCCCCCATAACAGTGACATCCACAGTGCCCCCATAGTAGTGACATCCACAGTGCCCCCATAACAGTGACATCCACAGTGCCCCCATAGTAGTGACATCCACAGCGCCCCCATAACAGTGACATCCACAGTGTCCCCCTAACAGTGACATCCACAGTGCCCCCATAACAGTGACATCCACAGTGCCCCCATTACAGTGACATCCACAGTGCCCCCCATAACAGTGACATCCACAGTGCCCCCCATAACAGTGACATCCACAGTGCCCCCATAACAGTGACATCTACAGATCCCCCATAACAGTGACATCCACAGTGCCCCCATAACAATGACCTCCACAGATCTCCCATAACAGTGACCTCCACAGTGCCCCCATAACAGTGACCTCCACAGCGCCCCCATAACAGTGACATCCACAGTGCCCCCATAGTAGTGACATCCACAGCGCCCCCATAACAGTGACATCCACAGTGTCCCCCTAACAGTGACATCCACACTGCCCCCATAACAGTGACATCCACAGTGCCCCCCATAACAGTGACATCCACAGTGCCCCCATAACAGTGACATCCACAGATCCCCCATAACAGTGACATCCACAGTGCCCCCATAACAGTGACATCCACAGTGCCCCCATAGTAGTGACATCCACAGTGCCCCCATAACAGTGACATCCACAGTGCCCCCATAGTAGTGACATCCACAGCGCCCCCATAACAGTGACATCCACAGTGTCCCCCTAACAGTGACATCCACAGTGCCCCCATAACAGTGACATCCACAGTGCCCCCATTACAGTGACATCCACAGTGCCCCCCATAACAGTGACATCCACAGTGCCCCCCATAACAGTGACATCCACAGTGCCCCCATAACAGTGACATCTACAGATCCCCCATAACAGTGACATCCACAGTGCCCCATAACAATGACCTCCACAGATCTCCCATAACAGTGACCTCCACAGTGCCCCCAAAACAGTGACCTCCACAGCGCCCCCATAACAGTGACATCCACAGTGCCCCCATAACAGTGACATCCACAGTGCCCCCATAGTAGTGACATCCACAGCGCCCCCATAACAGTGACATCCACAGTGTCCCCCTAACAGTGACATCCACAGTGCCCCCATAACAGTGACATCCACAGTGCCCCCATTACAGTGACATCCACAGTGGCCCCCATAACAGTGACATCCACAGTGCCCCCCATAACAGTGACATCCACAGTGCCCCCATAACAGTGACATCCACAGATCCCCCATAACAGTGACATCCACAGTGCCCCATAACAATGACCTCCACAGATCTCCCATAACAGTGACCTCCACAGTGCCCCCATAACAGTGACCTCCACAGCGCCCCCATAACAGTGACATCCACAGTGCCCCATAACAGCGACATCCACAGTGCCCCCATAACAGTGACATCCACAGTGCCCCCATAACAGTGACATCCACAGTGCCCCATAACAGTGACATCCACAGTGCCCCCATAACTGTGACATCCACAGTGCCCCCATAACAGTGACATCCACAGTGCCCCTATAACTGTGACATCCACAGTGCCCCCATAACAGTGACATCCACAGTGCCCCATAACAGCGACATCCACAGTGCCCCCATAACAGTGACATCCACAGTGCCCCCATAACAGTGACATCCACAGTGCCCCCATAACAGTGACATCCACAGTGCCCCCATAACTGTGACATCCACAGTGCCCCCATAACAGTGACATCCACAGTGCCCCTATAACTGTGACATCCACAGTGCCCCCATAACAGTGACATCCACAGTGCCCCATAACAGTGACATCCACAGTGCCCCCATAACAGTGACATCCACAGCGCCCCCATAACAGTGACATCCACAGCGCCCCCATAACAGTGACATCCACAGTGCCCCATAACAGTGACATCCACAGTGCCCCCATAACAGTGACATCCACAGCGCCCCCAAAACAGTGACATCCACAGCGCCCCCATAACAGTGACATCCACAGTGCCCCATAACAGTGACATCCACAGTGCCCTATAACAGTGACATCCACAGTGCCCCATAACAGTGACATCCACAGTGCCCTCATAACAGTGACATCCACAGTGCCCTATAACAGTGACATCCACAGTGCCCCATAACAGTGACATCCACAGTGCCCTCATAACAGTGACATCCACAGTGCCCCCATAACAGCGACATCCACAGCGCCCCCATAACGGTGACAGTCACAGTGCCCCCATAACGGCGACATCCACAGCGCCCCCATAACAGTGACAGTCACAGTGCCCCCATAACAGTGACATCCACAGTGCTCCCATAACAGTGACATCCACAGTGCCCCCATAACAGTGACATCCACAGTGCCCCCATAACAATGACATTCACAGTGCCCCATAACAGTGACCTCCACAGCGCTCCCATAACTGTGACATCCACAGCGCCCCCATAACAGTGACAGTCACAGTGCCCCCATAACAGTGACATCCACAGTGCTCCATAACAGTGACATCCACAGTGCCCCCATAACAGTGACATCCACAGTGCCCCATAACAATGACATCCACAGTGCCCCATAACAGTGACCTCCACAGTGCCCCCATAACAGTGACATTCACAGTCCCCCCCCATAACAGTGACATCCACAGTGCCCCCATAACTGTGACATCCACAGTGCCCCCATAACAATGACATCCACAGTGCCCCATAACAGTGACCTCCACAGTGCTCCCATAACAGTGACATCCACAGTGCTCCATAACAGTGACATCCACAGTGCCCCCATAACAGTGACATCCACAGTGCCCCCATAACTGTGACACCCACAGTGCCCCCATAACAGTGACATCCACAGTGCCCCCATAGTAGTGACATCCACAGTGCCCCCATAACAGTGACATCCACAGTGCCCCATAACAGTGACATCCACAGTGCCCCCCATAACAGTGACATCCACAGTGCCCCCATAACAGTGACATCCACAGCGCCCCCATAACAGTGACATCCACAGTGCCCCATAACAGTGACATCCACAGTGCCCTATAACAGTGACATCCACAGTGCCCTCATAACAGTGACATCCACAGTGCGCTCATAACAGCGACATCCACAGTGCCCCCATAACAGCGACATCCACAGCGCCCCCATAACAGTGACAGTCACAGTGCCCCCATAACAGTGACATCCACAGTGCCCCCATAACAGTGACATCCACAGTGCCCCCATAACAGTGAGAGTCACAGTGTCTTCGAAACAGTGACATCCACAGTGCCTCCATAACAGTGACATCCACAGTGCCCCCCATAACAGTGACATCCACAGTGCCCCCCCATAACAGTGATATCCACAGCGCCCCCATAACAGTGACATCCACAGTGCCCCCATAACAGTGACATCCACAGCGCCCCCGTAACAGTGACATCCACAGTGCCCCCCCATAACAGTGACATCCACAGCGCCCCCATAACAGTGACATCCACAGTGCCCCCCCATAACAGTGACATCCACAGTGCCCCCATAACAGCGACATCCACAGCGCCCCCATAACAGTGACAGTCACAGTGCCCCCATAACAGCGACATCCACAGCGCCCCCATAACAGTGACAGTCACAGTGCCTCCATAACAGTGACATCCACAGTGCCCCCATAACAGTGACATCCACAGTGCCCCCATAACAATGACATTCACAGTGCCCCATAACAGTGACCTCCACAGTGCTCCCATAACTGTGACATCCACAGCGCCCCCATAACAGTGACAGTCACAGTGCCCCCATAACAGTGACATCCACAGTGCTCCATAACAGTGACATCCACAGTGCCCCCATAACAGTGACATCCACAGTGCCCCCATAACAATGACATCCACAGTGCCCCATAACAGTGACCTCCACAGTGCTCCCATAACTGTGACATCCACAGTGCCCCCATAACAGTGCCCCCATAACAATGACATCCACAGTGCCCCATAACAGTGACCTCCACAGTGCTCCCATAACAGTGACATCCACAGTGCTCCATAACAGTGACATCCACAGTGCCCCCATAACAGTGACATCCACAGTGCCCCCCATAACTGTGACATCCACAGTGCCCCATAACAGTGACATCCACAGTGCCCCCATAGTAGTGACATCCACAGTGCCCCCGTAACAGTGACATCCACAGTGCCCCATAACAGTGACATCCACAGTGCCCCCCATAACAGTGACATCCACAGTGCCCCCATAACAGTGACATCCACAGCGCCCCCATAACAGTGACATCCACAGTGCCCCATAACAGTGACATCCACAGTGCCCCATAACAGTGACATCCACAGTGCCCTCATAACAGTGACATCCACAGTTCCCCCCATAACAGTGACATCCACAGTGCCCCCATAACAGTGACATCCACAGTGCCCCCATAACAGTGACATCCACAGTGCCCCCATAACAGTGACATCCACAGTGCCCCCATAACAGTGACATCCACAGTGCCCCCCATAACAGTGACATCCACAGTGCCTCCATAACAGTGACATCCACAGTGCCTCCATAACAGTGACATCCACAGCGCCTCCATAACAGTGACATCCACAGTGCTCCCATAACAGTGACATCCACAGTGCCTCCATAACAGTGACATCCACAGCGCCTCCATAACAGTGACATCCACAGTGCTCCCATAGTAGTGACATCCACAGTGCCCCCATAACAGTGACATCCACAGTGCCCTATAACAGTGACATCCACAGTGCCCTCATAACAGCGACATCCACAGTGCCCCCATAACAGCGACATCCACAGCGCCCCCATAACAGTGACAGTCACAGTGCCCCCATAACAGTGACATCCACAGTGCCCCCATAACAGTGACATCCACAGTGCCCCCATAACAGTGAGAGTCACAGTGTCTTTGAAACAGTGACATCCACAGTGCTCCCATAACAGTGACATCCACAGTGCCTCCATAACAGTGACATCCACAGTGCTCCCATAACAGTGACATCCACAGTGCCTCCATAACAGTGACATCCACAGCGCCTCCATAACAGTGACATCCACAGTGCTCCCATAGTAGTGACATCCACAGTGCCCCCATAACAGTGACATCCACAGTGCCCTATAACAGTGACATCCACAGTGCCCTCATAACAGCGACATCCACAGTGCCCCCATAACAGCGACATCCACAGCGCCCCCATAACAGTGACAGTCACAGTGCCCCCATAACAGTGACATCCACAGTGCCCCATAACAGTGACATCCACAGTGCCGCCATAACAGTGAGAGTCACAGTGTCTTCGAAACAGTGACATCCACAGTGCCTCCATAACAATGACATCCACAGTGCCCCATAACAGTGACCTCCACAGTGCTCCCATAACAGTGACATCCACAGTGCCCCCATAACAATGACATCCACAGTGCCCCATAACAGTGACCTCCACAGTGCTCCCATAACAGTGACATCCACAGTGCTCCATAACAGTGACATCCACAGTGCCCCCATAACAGTGACATCCACAGTGCCCCCATAACTGTGAACTTCCACAGTGCCCCCATAACAGTGACATCCACAGTGCCCCCATAGTAGTGACATCCACAGTGCCCCCATAACAGTGACATCCACAGTGCCCCATAACAGTGACATCCACAGTGCCCCCCATAACAGTGACATCCACAGTGCCCCCATAACAGTGACATCCACAGCGCCCCCATAACAGTGACATCCACAGTGCCCCATAACAGTGACATCCACAGTGCCCTATAACAGTGACATCCACAGTGCCCTCATAACAGTGACATCCACAGTGCCCTCATAACAGCGACATCCACAGTGCCCCCATAACAGCGACATCCACAGCGCCCCCATAACAGTGACAGTCACAGTGCCCCCATAACAGTGACATCCACAGTGCCCCCATAACAGTGACATCCACAGTGCCCCCATAACAGTGAGAGTCACAGTGTCTTCGAAACAGTGACATCCACAGTGCCTCCATAACAGTGACATCCACAGTGCCCCCCATAACAGTGACATCCACAGTGCCCCCCCATAACAGTGATATCCACAGCGCCCCCATAACAGTGACATCCACAGTGCCCCCATAACAGTGACATCCACAGCGCCCCCGTAACAGTGACATCCACAGTGCCCCCATAACAGCGACATCCACAGCGCCCCCATAACAGTGACAGTCACAGTGCCCCCATAACAGTGACATCCACAGTGCCCCCATAACAGCGACATCCACAGCGCCCCCATAACAGTGACAGTCACAGTGCCCCCATAACAGTGACATCCACAGTGCTCCATAACAGTGACATCCACAGTGCCCCCATAACAGTGACATCCACAGTGCCCCCATAACAATGACATTCACAGTGCCCCATAACAGTGACCTCCACAGTGCTCCCATAACTGTGACATCCACAGCGCCCCCATAACAGTGACAGTCACAGTGCCCCCATAACAGTGACATCCACAGTGCTCCATAACAGTGACATCCACAGTGCCCCCATAACAGTGACATCCACAGTGCCCCCATAACAATGACATCCACAGTGCCCCATAACAGTGACCTCCACAGTGCTCCCATAACTGTGACATCCACAGTGCCCCCATAACAATGACATCCACAGTGCCCCATAACAGTGACCTCCACAGTGCTCCCATAACAGTGACATCCACAGTGCTCCATAACAGTGACATCCACAGTGCCCCCATAACAGTGACATCCACAGTGCCCCCATAACTGTGACATCCACAGTGCCCCCATAACAGTGACATCCACAGTGCCCCCATAGTAGTGACATCCACAGTGCCCCCATAACAGTGACATCCACAGTGCCCCATAACAGTGACATCCACAGTGCCCCCCATAACAGTGACATCCACAGTGCCCCCATAACAGTGACATCCACAGCGCCCCCATAACAGTGACATCCACAGTGCCCCATAACAGTGACATCCACAGTGCCCTATAACAGTGACATCCACAGTGCCCTCATAACAGTGACATCCACAGTGCCCCCATAACAGCGACATCCACAGCGCCCCCATAACGGTGACAGTCACAGTGCCCCCATAACGGCGACATCCACAGCGCCCCCATAACAGTGACAGTCACAGTGCCCCCATAACAGTGACATCCACAGTGCTCCCATAACAGTGACATCCACAGTGCCCCCATAACAGTGACATCCACAGTGCCCCCATAACAATGACATACACAGTGCCCCATAACAGTGACCTCCACAGCGCTCCCATAACTGTGACATCCACAGCGTCCCCATAACAGTGACAGTCACAGTGCCCCCATAACAGTGACATCCACAGTGCTCCATAACAGTGACATCCACAGTGCCCCCATAACAGTGACATCCACAGTGCCCCCATAACAATGACATCCACAGTGCCCCATAACAGTGACCTCCACAGTGCCCCCATAACAGTGACATTCACAGTCCCCCCCCATAACAGTGACATCCACAGTGCCCCCATAACTGTGACATCCACAGTGCCCCCATAACAATGACATCCACAGTGCCCCATAACAGTGACCTCCACAGTGCTCCCATAACAGTGACATCCACAGTGCTCCATAACAGTGACATCCACAGTGCCCCCATAACAGTGACATCCACAGTGCCCCCATAACTGTGACACCCACAGTGCCCCCATAACAGTGACATCCACAGTGCCCCCATAGTAGTGACATCCACAGTGCCCCCATAACTGTGACATCCACAGTGCCCCCATAACAATGACATCCACAGTGCCCCATAACAGTGACCTCCACAGTGCTCCCATAACAGTGACATCCACAGTGCTCCATAACAGTGACATCCACAGTGCCCCCATAACAGTGACATCCACAGTGCCCCCATAACTGTGACACCCACAGTGCCCCCATAACAGTGACATCCACAGTGCCCCCATAGTAGTGACATCCACAGTGCCCCCATAACAGTGACATCCACAGTGCCCCCATAACAGCGACATCCACAGTGCCCCCATAACAGTGACAGTCACAGTGCCCCCATAACAGTGACATCCACAGTGCTCCATAACAGTGACTTCCACAGTGCCCCCATAACAGTGACATCCACAGTGCCCCCATAACAATGACATTCACAGTGCCCCATAACAGTGACCTCCACAGTGCTCCCATAACTGTGACATCCACAGTGCCCTCATAACAGCGACATCCACAGTGCCCCCATAACAGCGACATCCACAGCGCCCCCATAACAGTGACATCCACAGTGCCCCCATAACAGTGACATCCACAGTGCCCCCATAACAATGACATCCACAGTGCCCCATAACAGTGACCTCCACAGTGCTCCCATAACTGTGACATCCACAGTGCCCCCATAACAATGACATCCACAGTGCCCCATAACAGTGACCTCCACAGTGCTCCCATAACAGTGACATCCACAGTGCTCCATAACAGTGACATCCACAGTGCCCCCATAACAGTGACATCCACAGTGCCCCCATAACTGTGACATCCACAGTGCCCCCATAACAGTGACATCCACAGTGCCCCCATAGTAGTGACATCCACAGTGCCCCCATAACAGTGACATCCACAGTGCCCCATAACAGTGACATCCACAGTGCCCCCCATAACAGTGACATCCACAGTGCCCCCATAACAGTGACATCCACAGCGCCCCCATAACAGTGACATCCACAGTGCCCCATAACAGTGACATCCACAGTGCCCTATAACAGTGACATCCACAGTGCCCTCATAACAGTGACATCCACAGTGCCCCCATAACAGCGACATCCACAGCGCCCCCATAACGGTGACAGTCACAGTGCCCCCATAACGGCGACATCCACAGCGCCCCCATAACAGTGACAGTCACAGTGCCCCCATAACAGTGACATCCACAGTGCTCCCATAACAGTGACATCCACAGTGCCCCCATAACAGTGACATCCACAGTGCCCCCATAACAATGACATTCACAGTGCCCCATAACAGTGACCTCCACAGCGCTCCCATAACTGTGACATCCACAGCGCCCCCATAACAGTGACAGTCACAGTGCCCCCATAACAGTGACATCCACAGTGCTCCATAACAGTGACATCCACAGTGCCCCCATAACAGTGACATCCACAGTGCCCCCATAACAATGACATCCACAGTGCCCCATAACAGTGACCTCCACAGTGCCCCCATAACAGTGACATTCACAGTTCCCCCCCTATAACAGTGACATCCACAGTGCCCCCATAACTGTGACATCCACAGTGCCCCCATAACAATGACATCCACAGTGCCCCATAACAGTGACCTCCACAGTGCTCCCATAACAGTGACATCCACAGTGCTCCATAACAGTGACATCCACAGTGCCCCCATAACAGTGACATCCACAGTGCCCCCATAACTGTGACACCCACAGTGCCCCCATAACAGTGACATCCACAGTGCCCCCATAGTAGTGACATCCACAGTGCCCCCATAACAGTGACATCCACAGTGCCCCATAACAGTGACATCCACAGTGCCCCCCATAACAGTGACATCCACAGTGCCCCCATAACAGTGACATCCACAGCGCCCCCATAACAGTGACATCCACAGTGCCCCATAACAGTGACATCCACAGTGCCCTATAACAGTGACATCCACAGTGCCCTCATAACAGTGACATCCACAGTGCCCTCATAACAGCGACATCCACAGTGCCCCCATAACAGCGACATCCACAGCGCCCCCATAACAGTGACAGTCACAGTGCCCCCATAACAGTGACATCCACAGTGCCCCCATAACAGTGACATCCACAGTGCCCCCATAACAGTGAGAGTCACAGTGTCTTCGAAACAGTGACATCCACAGTGCCTCCATAACAGTGACATCCACAGTGCCCCCCATAACAGTGACATCCACAGTGCCCCCCCATAACAGTGATATCCACAGCGCCCCCATAACAGTGACATCCACAGTGCCCCCATAACAGTGACATCCACAGCGCCCCCGTAACAGTGACATCCACAGTGCCCCCCCATAACAGTGACATCCACAGCGCCCCCATAACAGTGACATCCACAGTGCCCCCCCATAACAGTGACATCCACAGTGCCCCCATAACAGCGACATCCACAGCGCCCCCATAACAGTGACAGTCACAGTGCCCCCATAACAGCGACATCCACAGCGCCCCCATAACAGTGACAGTCACAGTGCCTCCATAACAGTGACATCCACAGTGCCCCCATAACAGTGACATCCACAGTGCCCCCATAACAATGACATTCACAGTGCCCCATAACAGTGACCTCCACAGTGCTCCCATAACTGTGACATCCACAGCGCCCCCATAACAGTGACAGTCACAGTGCCCCCATAACAGTGACATCCACAGTGCTCCATAACAGTGACATCCACAGTGCCCCCATAACAGTGACATCCACAGTGCCCCCATAACAATGACATCCACAGTGCCCCATAACAGTGACCTCCACAGTGCTCCCATAACTGTGACATCCACAGTGCCCCCATAACAGTGCCCCCATAACAATGACATCCACAGTGCCCCATAACAGTGACCTCCACAGTGCTCCCATAACAGTGACATCCACAGTGCTCCATAACAGTGACATCCACAGTGCCCCCATAACAGTGACATCCACAGTGCCCCCATAACTGTGACATCCACAGTGCCCCCATAACAGTGACATCCACAGTGCCCCCATAGTAGTGACATCCACAGTGCCCCCGTAACAGTGACATCCACAGTGCCCCATAACAGTGACATCCACAGTGCCCCCCATAACAGTGACATCCACAGTGCCCCCATAACAGTGACATCCACAGCGCCCCCATAACAGTGACATCCACAGTGCCCCATAACAGTGACATCCACAGTGCCCTATAACAGTGACATCCACAGTGCCCTCATAACAGTGACATCCACAGTTCCCCCCATAACAGTGACATCCACAGTGCCCCCATAACAGTGACATCCACAGTGCCCCCATAACAGTGACATCCACAGTGCCCCCATAACAGTGACATCCACAGTGCCCCCATAACAGTGACATCCACAGTGCCCCCCATAACAGTGACATCCACAGTGCCTCCATAACAGTGACATCCACAGTGCCTCCATAACAGTGACATCCACAGCGCCTCCATAACAGTGACATCCACAGTGCTCCCATAACAGTGACATCCACAGTGCCTCCATAACAGTGACATCCACAGCGCCTCCATAACAGTGACATCCACAGTGCTCCCATAGTAGTGACATCCACAGTGCCCCCATAACAGTGACATCCACAGTGCCCTATAACAGTGACATCCACAGTGCCCTCATAACAGCGACATCCACAGTGCCCCCATAACAGCGACATCCACAGCGCCCCCATAACAGTGACAGTCACAGTGCCCCCATAACAGTGACATCCACAGTGCCCCCATAACAGTGACATCCACAGTGCCCCCATAACAGTGAGAGTCACAGTGTCTTCGAAACAGTGACATCCACAGTGCTCCCATAACAGTGACATCCACAGTGCCTCCATAACAGTGACATCCACAGTGCTCCCATAACAGTGACATCCACAGTGCCTCCATAACAGTGACATCCACAGCGCCTCCATAACAGTGACATCCACAGTGCTCCCATAGTAGTGACATCCACAGTGCCCCCATAACAGTGACATCCACAGTGCCCTATAACAGTGACATCCACAGTGCCCTCATAACAGCGACATCCACAGTGCCCCCATAACAGCGACATCCACAGCGCCCCCATAACAGTGACAGTCACAGTGCCCCCATAACAGTGACATCCACAGTGCCCCCATAACAGTGACATCCACAGTGCCCCCATAACAGTGAGAGTCACAGTGTCTTCGAAACAGTGACATCCACAGTGCCTCCATAACAATGACATCCACAGTGCCCCATAACAGTGACCTCCACAGTGCTCCCATAACTGTGACATCCACAGTGCCCCCATAACAATGACATCCACAGTGCCCCATAACAGTGACCTCCACAGTGCTCCCATAACAGTGACATCCACAGTGCTCCATAACAGTGACATCCACAGTGCCCCCATAACAGTGACATCCACAGTGCCCCCATAACTGTGAACTTCCACAGTGCCCCCATAACAGTGACATCCACAGTGCCCCCATAGTAGTGACATCCACAGTGCCCCCATAACAGTGACATCCACAGTGCCCCATAACAGTGACATCCACAGTGCCCCCCATAACAGTGACATCCACAGTGCCCCCATAACAGTGACATCCACAGCGCCCCCATAACAGTGACATCCACAGTGCCCCATAACAGTGACATCCACAGTGCCCTATAACAGTGACATCCACAGTGCCCTCATAACAGTGACATCCACAGTGCCCTCATAACAGCGACATCCACAGTGCCCCCATAACAGCGACATCCACAGCGCCCCCATAACAGTGACAGTCACAGTGCCCCCATAACAGTGACATCCACAGTGCCCCCATAACAGTGACATCCACAGTGCCCCCATAACAGTGAGAGTCACAGTGTCTTCGAAACAGTGACATCCACAGTGCCTCCATAACAGTGACATCCACAGTGCCCCCCATAACAGTGACATCCACAGTGCCCCCCCATAACAGTGATATCCCACAGCGCCCCCATAACAGTGACATCCACAGTGCCCCCATAACAGTGACATCCACAGCGCCCCCGTAACAGTGACATCCACAGTGCCCCCATAACAGCGACATCCACAGCGCCCCCATAACAGTGACAGTCACAGTGCCCCCATAACAGTGACATCCACAGTGCCCCCATAACAGCGACATCCACAGCGCCCCCATAACAGTGACAGTCACAGTGCCCCCATAACAGTGACATCCACAGTGCTCCCATAACAGTGACATCCACAGTGCCCCCATAACAGTGACATCCACAGTGCCCCCATAACAATGACATTCACAGTGCCCCATAACAGTGACCTCCACAGTGCTCCCATAACTGTGACATCCACAGCGCCCCCATAACAGTGACAGTCACAGTGCCCCCATAACAGTGACATCCACAGTGCTCCATAACAGTGACATCCACAGTGCCCCCATAACAGTGACATCCACAGTGCCCCCATAACAATGACATCCACAGTGCCCCATAACAGTGACCTCCACAGTGCTCCCATAACTGTGACATCCACAGTGCCCCCATAACAGTGACATCCACAGTGCCCCCCCATAACAGTGACATCCACAGTGCCCCCCATAACAGTGACATCCACAGCGCCCCCATAACAGTGACATCCACAGTGCCCCATAACAGTGACATCCACAGTGCCCTATAACAGTGACATCCACAGTGCCCTCATAACAGTGACATCCACAGTTCCCCCCATAACAGTGACATCCACAGTGCCCCCATAACAGTGACATCCACAGTGCCCCCATAACAGTGACATCCACAGTGCCCCCATAACAGTGACATCCACAGTGCCCCCATAACAGTGACATCCACAGTGCCCCCCATAACAGTGACATCCACAGTGCCTCCATAACAGTGACATCCACAGCGCCTCCATAACAGTGACATCCACAGTGCTCCCATAACAGTGACATCCACAGTGCCTCCATAACAGTGACATCCACAGCGCCTCCATAACAGTGACATCCACAGTGCTCCCATAGTAGTGACATCCACAGTGCCCCCATAACAGTGACATCCACAGTGCCCTCATAACAGCGACATCCACAGTGCCCCCATAACAGCGACATCCACAGCGCCCCCATAACAGTGACAGTCACAGTGCCCCCATAACAGTGACATCCACAGTGCCCCCATAACAGTGACATCCACAGTGCCCTATAACAGTGACATCCACAGTGCCCTCATAACAGCGACATCCACAGTGCCCTCATAACAGCGACATCCACAGTGCCCCCATAACAGCGACATCCACAGCGCCCCCATAACAGTGACAGTCACAGTGCCCCCATAACAGTGACATCCACAGTGCCCCCATAACAGCGACATCCACAGCGCCCCCATAACAGTGACAGTCACAGTGCCCCCATAACAGTGACATCCACAGTGCCCCCATAACAGTGACATCCACAGTGCCCCCATAACAGTGAGAGTCACAGTGTCTTCGAAACAGTGGCATCCACAGTGCCTCCATAACAATGACATCCACAGTGCTCCCATAACTGTGACATCCACAGTGCCCCATAACAGTGACCTCCACAGTGCTCCATAACAGTGACATCCACAGTGCCCCCATAACAGTGACATCCACAGTGCCCCCATAACTGTGACATCCACAGTGCCCCCATAGTAGTGACATCCACAGTGCCCCCATAACAGTGACATCCACAGTGCCCCATAACAGTGACATCCACAGTGCCCCCATAACTGTGACATCCACAGTGCCCCCATAGTAGTGACATCCACAGTGCCCCCATAACAGTGACATCCACAGTGCCCCATAACTGTGACATCCACAGTGCCCCCATAGTAGTGACATCCACAGTGCTCCCATAACAGTGACATCCACAGTGCTCCATAACAGTGACATCCACAGTGCCCCCATAACAGTGACATCCACAGTGCCCCCATAACTGTGACATCCACAGTGCCCCCATAGTAGTGACATCCACAGTGCCCCCATAACAGTGACATCCACAGTGCCCCATAACAGTGACATCCACAGTGCCCCCCATAACAGTGACATCCACAGTGCCCCCCATATCAGTGACCTCCACAGCGGCCCCATAACAGTGACATCCACAGTGCCTCCATAACAGTGACATCTACAGTGCCCTATAACAGTGACATCCACAGTGCCCTCATAACAGTGACATCCACAGTGCCCTCATAACAGCGACATCCACAGTGCCCCCATAACAGCGACATCCACAGCGCCCCCATAACAGTGACAGTCACAGTGCCCCCATAACAGTGACATCCACAGTGCCCCCATAACAGTGACATCCACAGTGCCCCCATAACAGTGAGAGTCAGTGTCTTCGAAACAGTGACATCCACAGTGCCTCCATAACAGTGACATCCACAGTGCCCCCCATAACAGTGACATCCACAGTGCCCCCCCATAACAGTGATATCCACAGCGCCCCCATAACAGTGACATCCACAGTGCCCCCATAACAGTGACATCTACAGCGCCCCCGTAACAGTGACATCCACAGTTCCCCCCTATAACAGTGACATCCACAGCGCCCCTATAACAGTGACATCCACAGCGCCCCCGTAACAGTGACATCCACAGTGCCCCCCCCATAACAGTGACATCCACAGTGCCCCCATAACAGTGACAGTCACAGTGCCCCCATAACAGTGACATCCACAGTGCCCCCATAACAGTGACATCCACAGTGTCCCCATAACAGTGACATCCACAGTGCCCCCATAACAGTGACATCCACAGTGCCCCCATAGTAGTGACATCCACAGTGCCCCCATAACAGTGACATCCACAGCGCCCCCATAACAGTGACATCCACAGCGTCCCCATAACAGTGACATCCACAGTGTCCCCATAACAGTGACATCCACAGTGCCCCCATAACAGTGACATCCACAGTGCCCCCATTACAGTGACATCCACAGTTCCCCCCATAACAGTGACATCCACAGTGCCCCCATAACAGTGACATCCACAGTGCCCCCATAACAGTGACATCCACAGTGCCCCCATAACAGTGACATCCACAGTGCCCCCATAACAGTGACATCCACAGTGCCTCCATAACAGTGACATCCACAGTGCCTCCATAACAGTGACATCCACAGTGCTCCCATAACAGTGACATCCACAGTGCCTCCATAACAGTGACATCCACAGCGCCTCCATAACAGTGACATCCACAGTGCTCCCATAGTAGTGACATCCACAGTGCTCCCATAGTAGTGACATCCACAGTGCCCCCATAACAGTGACATCCACAGTGCCCCCGTAACAGTGACATCCACAGCGCCCCCGTAACAGTGACATCCACAGTGCCCCCATAACAGTGACATCCACAGTGCCCCCATAACAGTGACATCCACAGTGTCCCCCATAACAGTGACCTCCACAGTGCCCCCATAACAGTGACATCCACAGTGCCTCCATAACAGCGACATCCACAGTGCCCCCATAACAGCGACATCCACAGCGCCCCCATAACAGTGACAGTCACAGTGCCCCCATAACAGTGACATCCACAGTGCCCCCATAACAGCGACATCCACAGCGCCCCCATAACAGTGACAGTCACAGTGCCCCCATAACAGTGACATCCACAGTGCCCCCATAACAGTGACATCCACAGTGCCCCCATAACAGTGAGAGTCACAGTGTCTTCGAAACAGTGGCATCCACAGTGCCTCCATAACAATGACATCCACAGTGCTCCCATAACTGTGACATCCACAGTGCCCCATAACAGTGACCTCCACAGTGCTCCCATAACAGTGACATCCACAGTGCTCCATAACAGTGACATCCACAGTGCCCCCATAACAGTGACATCCACAGTGCCCCCATAACTGTGACATCCACAGTGCCCCCATAGTAGTGACATCCACAGTGCCCCCATAACAGTGACATCCACAGTGCCCCATAACAGTGACATCCACAGTGCCCCCCATAACAGTGACATCCACAGTGCCCCCATAACAGTGACATCCACAGCGCCCCCATAACAGTGACATCCACAGTGCCCCATAACAGTGACATCCACAGTGCCCTATAACAGTGACATCCACAGTGCCCTCATAACAGTGACATCCACAGTGCCCTCATAACAGCGACATCCACAGTGCCCCCATAACAGCGACATCCACAGCGCCCCCATAACAGTGACAGTCACAGTGCCCCCATAACAGTGACATCCACAGTGCCCCCATAACAGTGACATCCACAGTGCCCCCATAACAGTGAGAGTCAGTGTCTTCGAAACAGTGACATCCACAGTGCCTCCATAACAGTGACATCCACAGTGCCCCCCATAACAGTGACATCCACAGTGCCCCCCCATAACAGTGATATCCACAGCGCCCCCATAACAGTGACATCCACAGTGCCCCCATAACAGTGACATCTACAGCGCCCCCGTAACAGTGACATCCACAGTTCCCCCCTATAACAGTGACATCCACAGCGCCCCCATAACAGTGACATCCACAGCGCCCCCGTAACAGTGAAATCCACAGTGCCCCCCCATAACAGTGACATCCACAGTGCCCCCATAACAGTGACAGTCACAGTGCCCCCATAACAGTGACATCCACAGTGCCCCCATAACAGTGACATCCACAGTGTCCCCATAACAGTGACATCCACAGTGCCCCCATAACAGTGACATCCACAGTGCCCCCATATTAGTGACATCCACAGTGCCCCCATAACAGTGACATCCACAGCGCCCCCATAACAGTGACATCCACAGCGTCCCCATAACAGTGACATCCACAGTGTCCCCATAACAGTGACATCCACAGTGCCCCCATAACAGTGACATCCACAGTGCCCCCATTACAGTGACATCCACAGTTCCCCCCATAACAGTGACATCCACAGTGCCCCCATAACAGTGACATCCACAGTGCCCCCATAACAGTGACATCCACAGTGCCTCCATAACAGTGACATCCACAGTGCCTCCATAACAGTGACATCCACAGCGCCTCCATAACAGTGACATCCACAGTGCTCCCATAACAGTGACATCCACAGTGCCTCCATAACAGTGACATCCACAGCGCCTCCATAACAGTGACATCCACAGTGCTCCCATAGTAGTGACATCCACAGTGCTCCCATAGTAGTGACATCCACAGTGCCCCCATAACAGTGACATCCACAGTGCCCCCGTAACAGTGACATCCACAGCGCCCCCGTAACAGTGACATCCACAGTGCCCCCATAATAGTGACATCCACAGTGCCCCCATAACAGTGACATCCACAGTGTCCCCCATAACAGTGACATCCACAGTGCCCCCATAACAGTGACATCCACAGTGCCTCCATAACAGTGACATCCACAGCGCCCCCATAACAGTGACATCCACAGTGCCCCATAACAGTGACATCCACAGTGCCTCCATAACAGTGACATCCACAGCGCCCCCATAACAGTGACATCCACAGTGCCCCCATAACAGTGACATCCACAGTGCCCCCATAACAGTGACATTCACAGTCGTCGTCCCCATAACAGTGACATCCACAGTCGTCCCCCCCATAACAGTGACATCCACAGTGCCTCCATAACAGTGACATCCACAGCGCCCCCATAACAGTGACATCCACAGTGCCCCATAACAGTGACATCCACAGTGCCCCCATAGCAGTGACATCCACAGTGCCCCCATAACAGTGACATCCACAGCTCCCCCATAACAGTGACATCCACAGTGCCCCCATAACAGTGACATCCACAGTGCTCCCGTTATAGTCACAGTCTCAGTGTCCCCATAATAAGGACGATCACACTGCCACCTTTACAGTGAGTTACAAGCAGCATAGTAACTTGCAAACCTGTTATGGCAGACAGTATAACTCCCAGCATGTACCAAATACTGAGAGTTGTAATACCATACACATCTGGTGAGCGGTCCCCGGACGATCTGCCTGTAGTCATACAGAATACAGAGACTGAAGGAGCCGCTCACCGAACAGTCGCTGCTGCTGCTGTGACGTCATGGAGGAGTCTCACCTTCATGTGCTGGATTGTGCAGTGCTGCCTCTATGCGGTTCCATAGTGTAGTGGTTATCACGTCTGCTTTACACGCAGAAGGTCCTGGGTTCGAGCCCCAGTGGAACCATGATTTTCTTCTTTCATATTATTACTGTGTTATTATGATATTATTTGTCTATTGCTGCCTTTTTCTCATATTTTCACTCTTTATTTTAGATTTTTCTATCTGGCACGTGACGTCATTCTACAGAGGCCGCTGTACGTGTGACCAGGAGGTAATGTTTGAGGCGACAGCGGGAGATTCCCTCAGAGAGCGGAGCTCTGGACGGCGAGCGCGCGCACAGCGAGGGGCTGCTGCTTTTGTAAAGTTATTTTATTTATTTTTTTTCTTGCAAATTTACTACATTTTGTTCGTCTGAAGTGTTTTATGTGGTGAATGTTCCCATATGACAAGTGTAGACAGGATGCTGACTGGAGGCTGCCAAGGAGTGGGGAGGGGGGGGGGGGGGGAGATACCTCAGATTTACTCACGTTTGGCGCCATTTTGCTTATTTAATAGACTATTTATATATAACAGATAGAGAGAGAGAGAGAGAGAGAGAGAGAGAGAGAGAGAGAGAGAGAGAGAGAGAGAGAGAGAGAGTCTCTCTCTCTCACTGTCTCACACTATCTCTCTCTTTCTCACTCACTATCTCTCTCACTCACTCACTATCTCTCTCTCACTATCTCTCTCTCTCTCTCTCTCTCTCTCTCACTATCTCTCTCTCTCTCTCTCTCTCTCTCACACACTATCTCTCTCACTGTCTCTCTCTCACTATCTCTCTCTTTCTCTCTCACTATCTCTCTCTCTCACTCACTCACTATCTCTCTCTCTCACTATCTCTGTCACTATCTCTCTCTCGTCCAGAGTTATTGCGTTTCCATGGAGACTCGCAGTCAAGATGGCGGCATATTGTAGTATAGGCCGCCAGCAGTAAGTGAAGGCTACTTTCACACTTGCGGCAGGCAGTTTCGGCGAGTGAACACCCTGCCAGTTTCGTACTAATGCTAGCCCACTGTGCCCAGTCCGCTCCGGCCCCATTCACTATAATGGGGACGGGTTGGAGGTCCGGCTGCAGCACGGCAAACAAACCGAGAGGCGGCCGGACAAAAACCGCAGCGTGGTGTAGTTTTTGTCCGACCACCTCTCGGCATGTTTGCCGTGCTGCGGCCGGACCTCCGATCTGCCCCTATTATAGTGAATGGGGCCGGAGCGGACGTCCGGCGGCACAGTGGGCTAGCATTAGCACGGATCCGGCAGGCTGTTCCCCCGCTGGACCGTGGAAGTAGCTAAGTCGGTGTCATCTACCAGACGTCTTAGTGTTGCTGCCTATCAGATACTTTTATTTAGAAAGTATATCACCGTATGTGAAGAATTTTCCGTTAGTGCAGACGTTCGCCCCCCATGCAGGTGCGCTTGAGAACTGGAGAGAATCAGCAGCGGTGTGGGAGCGGTGAGTAGTGATTGTTGCTTTACTCCACTCCGACCCCATTTCTAGTTTAAAGGGGTCGTCCAGCCTTGATTAAATAATGGTCTACCCTCCGGACAGGAAATCACTAGCTGATCTGACGCCCGGGACCCCTGACGATCAGCGGTTTGAGAAGGCACCGGCGCTCACAGTAGCGGGCGGCTCACCAAGCGCCGCGCCGTACATTATAGAGCGGCGGTGCTTGGTATCGTACTGAGCGCCATTCACTTCTATGGGGCTGAGCTGCTCCTAGGCCAGAGGTCAGCAACCTCCGGCACTCCAGGTGTTGTAAAAACTACATCTCCCATCATGCACACTTGCTTGGCTGTTTTCTGAACTCTCACATCAGTGAAAGGAGCATGCTGGGAGTTGTAGTTTCACAAGAGCTGAAGTGCCGAAGGTTGCTGATCCCTGTTCTAGGCCATGTGACCGAGCAACTTGTCGTCACGCAGCCTAGGAAAAGCAGAGAGAAGGCCGCGGCGCTACTGCCTTCACAAACAGCTGATCGGTGGGGGTCCCGGGTGTCGGACCCCCATCATTCAGATACTGATGTCCTATCCAGAGGATTGCTCATCAGTGTAAAACTTGTAGAAAACCTCTTTAAATTATATCCCCGGAATAACCTTTTAAAGGGTCACTGAGCTTTCCAAAAACTTGATGTATTAAAGCAACATAATATAGGTTTTGATGGGTGGGGGTGTGAGTGCTGAGACCCCCACCGATCGCTAGAACGAGGAGAGAGAAGCATCCCCATCTCACTGAGGGGGATCGGCTCTATAGAAAGTCTGGTCTCCATTCAGTCTCCTGCGGCGATCGTGGGGGTCTCAGCATTCAGACCCTCGCAGATCAAAACCTATATTATGTTGCTTTAACATCAAGTTTTCTGAAAGCTCAGTGACCCTTTTAGGCCCTATTTACACATCTGTGTCTGTTTTATGACCAGTGTTTGATATGTGAATACGTCCGTGGAAGATCCGTGTGTCATCCGTATTCCATGTGGACGGCTAGAGGAATTCAACTAGTGGTCCATAAAAACCACTGACAGAACATGGACGCCATCTGTGCTCTGTCCGTGGTTTTCACAGACCCTAGACTTCAATGGTCCGCACCACAGATCACAGTAGTGCACGCTTCCGCACCACACTAAAGTGAATGTATGCCCCCCAACCTTTGAAAAGCCAAAGGAGGGACGACATTAGCGGTGCGCATAGAGCGGCAATTTTTTTTTCACCAAGTCACGCCCCTAACCCCGCCCAGTACCTAACTATACACGCCCAATGCAGCCCAGTCCCCTTTGTCACTCACAGACTTCAAGTGAACGGGAACAGCGCTGCAGCAGCCAGCCGCACAGTGGACGGCGGTGCGTAGTCCCGCCGCTGATTGGTAGGGGTGCAAGGTGTCAGATCAAAAACGCGTGAGGCTTTGATCCATCAGGTGAGGACACAGGCTAGGGCTGCGCGACAATTTTTATAATAATAGTCTATGGTGTCGCACTGCGACACGACAGATGGATTTTTCTGCAACAGTCGCAGCGCGACACCGTAGACTATGATTATGAAAATTGTTGCAGTGTAGTTGTGCCCTATGTGTCGCCGGACTTATTGCCGTCGTGTAGCCCTAGCCTAAAATCCATTTTCTGTCTTTGGTTTCAAAAACTGCATTGAGGAATCTGAATGTGTAAACCAAGCCCGAGGCCGCTTTCAGACAGTGATTATGAGCCAAAACCAGAAGTGGATCGTACCCAAAAATAAGGTATAATCAAAAGATTTGCTCCTGTTCTGTGGTTTTGACCCGCACCCGCTTTTAGCTCGCAGTCCCTGATGGAAATCACAAATCAAATACCGACCAAACAATGACTGTGTGAAAGCAGCCGGGAGGTACGACCACACATTCAGGTTTTTAGTTTTTGTCAAATTGTGTATTATTTTTGGGGCATCTTTTCTGGTGGGCTCATGGACAAAACATCCGCAGGTCCGTGCCTGTATTGCGGCATGCAAACAGCGGGTTTGCAATATACGGGCACCGGCCGTGTGCGCATCGTATCACGGATGCAGACCCATTTGCTTGAATACGGTGCGGAACCACAAAACCACATAAATGTAGTTCATGCACTTACTTTTTTGGCTGTGCGGACTGTGGGATGCGAATCGCGGACAGCACTCAAGTGAATGTGTCTGCTTGTTATATTAGAATCATATACTGACTTTTATAAACCAGAATTTTTGTTTTTTAGGAGGACATGCAAGACCCTTTGGATGGTGAGCTTTACAACTGGAAGTTGTGTTTTGAGTAGATATTCAGTACTGTGCAAATGTTTTAGGCAGGTTTTAGTGAGGCATCTGATTGGCTCCAAATGTATTCTGTGGTAGGACAACTCCAAACATACAGCCAATGCCATTAAAGGGGGTGGCCCCTTTTAGACATTGGTGGCATGTCGCTAGGATATGTCACCAGTGTCTGAGAGGTGCAGGTCCCACCTCCGGGACCCACAACTCTCTCTAGAATCAAACTGAACTTAAAGTGCGTAGCCACCCGCCATTTATCTCTATGGGAGTGCCAAGAATAGCCGAGCGGCGGGTCTGCTATCCTTCACTTTGCCGGCTCCGTGCTTTAGATAGATGTGTCCAGAAGCGGGACCTGCACCTATCAGACATTGGTGGCATATGCTAGCGATATGCCGCCGGTGTCGGAAATGGGCCAACACCTAAGAATATTCTTTAGCGTAAAGAAGAACATGGAGTCCTGGAAGTGACGATATGGCCCCTACTTAACTGAGTCTAGGATTACATGAAGAGACATGAAGGATTTGAGCAAGTCTGCATCCTCAGATATGTGCTTAGTTCTTCAAGATGTTTGGAACCACCTCCCTGCTGAGTTCCTTCAAAAACAGTGTATGAGTATCTGGAAGAAGTAATGCTGAAGGTGAAGGGCGGCCCCACCGAATACTGAGTGGATGTAGATTCCTCTTTTGTTGATTCACTTTGCTTTTTAACTGGTGAAAATAAACTATCATCACTTCTATTTTTGAAAGCATTCTCACTTTGTAGCATTTTAACACCTGCCTAAAACTTTATCACAGTACTGTATTATAATGGGTAAGCTGGAGATTCTTGTCTGTAGCACTAAAATGTTCTAAAATTATGTGAAATGGTTTGTGTGTTGTGTTTATGTAGTAATAATGGTAAAAAATTGTCTTATAACTGTGGTGGGTTGGAAAAGTTGGAGAATGCGGGCATCGATCCCGCTACCTCTCGCATGCTAAGCGAGCGCTCTACCATCTGAGCTAATTCCCCTGCTGGCAGCCTCTCCGCTTGTGTGCGGATCAGCAAGGTCTGAGGAATGCTGCTTTCTCCGGAACGGCTATGGCTTGTTTAACGGGTCCCCGCAACAGCACATGAAACCCGGCTCCTAAACTGTGAAAGGGTTAACGCAAGTCATAACGGTCATTGTCTACGTACTGTACAGACTTGTGAAAGACGACAAACCCCTCTTCAAGCCTGGTCACACTTCTAGCTTGACTTCAAAGGGTTAAGATACAAGTGATGCAAAAAACAAGTTAAACGGTGGCGGGTAATATAATTAGGGAGGTACGAGTCGCCGAGTTCAGATCCAAGTTTTAAAATGGTTTTGCGGTTTAAAAATCTCGAGAGATTTCGGGAATAACTCACTTTGCCTCGTCGGAGGCCATACATTTTAATGTTATACGAAGACGGATCTCTGTACAGCATTAAACCGAAGTGTTGAGTGAAGCAACTTCCAATCTAGGATCCAAAGTTTGCGTCGCTCATCCCTAACTATATACTGCCCCCCGTGATCCGGTATATGGCTGTAAATTTGCGTATAAACTGGCAAAAAGCACATTTGTCTTTGGCTATTAGAACTTCCTATCAGGTAAAGCACATGGGCAGGTAAGTGTAACTGCTAGACGATCACTTACCACCTATAGGTCTCTGTGGCGCAATCGGTTAGCGCGTTCGGCTGTTAACCGAAAGGTTGGTGGTTCAAGCCCACCCAGGGACGTGGTCTTTTTTTTTTTGCCTTATTTTTCTCTTGTGACTTTTTATAACCTACTCATTTTTAGCATCCATTTTGACTAGTTACGCTCAGATCTCACTGAGGAGAGAAAAGGGAATATGAAGTGTGATGTGGGTAGTTACTGTCTTAGGGTACTTTCATACTAGCGGCAGGATGGATCTGATAGGCTATTCACCCTGTCGGATCCGTCCTATCGCTATTTCGCCGGACCGTCGCTCCGTACCCATTGACTATAATAGGGATGGGGGCGGAGCTCCGGCGCAGTGCGCGGTGAGAGGCCGCCGGACAAAAAATTCGGACATGCAGTACCTTTCGCCGTGCTGCGCCGGAGCTCCGCCCCCGTCCCCATTATAATCAATGGGGACGGAGTGGCGGCACGGCAAAATAGCGGCAGGACGGATCCGACAGGGTGAACAGCCTGTCGGATCCGTCCTGCCGCTAGTGTGAAAATAGCCTAAGGCTACGTTCACATCTCTGATTACCTGTTCCGGCATTGCCGGATAGTGCGGTTCACTGCCGGACCCCATAGACTATAATGGGAGCTGACGGGGATTTGGCCACTTTTCGGAGTGACAGGTTTCAGCCAGACAAAAAAAATTTGCCAAAACGCAGTACTTATGCGAAAAAGCAGATGGGTCCTGTTATAATCTATGGGGTCCGCTGGTGCACTGCAGTATCCAGCAATCCGGCGAACTCGGAGATGTGAACATAGCCGTAGAGTCAACTTTATAAGTTTTCCGAAATAAAATGTTTAGAGCTTTTCTTTACGTTCTCTCGTCATTCACTACTGGACCTTGAGACGCATAACAGTAACCACAGCTTTTATAAAAGAAGGCGGAACAAGCTGCATTTTGTAATTTTATTTTAATGCGGTTTTGTAATTTATGAGCAAGAATTATTCCTGAAAATTATGTGGCGCTAGAAAAAGTATTTGGAGAATGCGGGCATCGATCCCGCTACCTCTCGCATGCTAAGCGAGCGCTCTACCATCTGAGCTAATTCCCCTCCCTGTGAGAGCACAGTGCGCGTCCAAGGACAGGAATTTATCAGCAGTGCAGGACCGCCACCATCAGCTCCGATAAATGTGGAGGGCGACGCTGCCTTATTGTGGAAGCTGTGCTACGTGTTCCCCTCATTCTGCATTGTGTCTTTGCAGAGCCCTTATGCAGGGACTGGATAGAATATTTATGAGGCGACTTTCACACTTGTGTCGTAGTTTTCCGGCAGAGGATCTCAATACCAGAAAAAAAAAAATTCTGTTTAGTCCTCATAGAAAGAGATCCGTTTCGGATGCATCAGGAGACCTTCCGTTCCGGCAGCATTGCGTTTTGTGTCCGGTCATAAAAACGGATTCAGCACCAAAAACAATCCGTTGACAGATCCGTTTTTTTCCGTTTTGATTTCACACAACCACATCCTAACGGAACGGATGCGTCCTGATGTGCAAAATCAAAGCAGATCAGTTTAATTCTGGTATTGAGATTCTCTGCCGGATCTCAATACTGGAATTAACAACGCAAGTGTGAAAGTAGCCTGAAGTGTACAAGTTGCTGTGGTCACTATATAGTTGTCTTCATGACCAGATTTACTAATCCTAAAGATGGCTTAAAGGGGTTGTGCAGGCAATGTATATTATAGGTCAGGGATCAGCAACCTCCGGCACTCCACTTGTTGTGAAACTACAAGTCCCAGCATGCTCCATTCATTTCTATGTGAATTCTTACAAGAGCAGGCATGCATGCTGGGAGTTTAAGCTTAGGCCGGCTGTCGAGACCTGCACCAGGTTTACCCTAGGGGTTCAGGCTCGGTGATGAATGTGGTGCAGACACTTTTCACGGTCACTATACCAGCTAATGGCTGGTTTACTTTGAGACTGATTTTAATTTTTTTTTTTAAGCCAGAATTGCGGCACAAAATGGTGCATATTAGGCCCCATCTCTTTTCCGGTGAGCCCTGCCCCTTCCCTCCGAACCTCACCCCTGAAGCATGTTAGAATAAGTGTAGAAACAATGCCAGTTTGTGCCATTTGTAGACAGTGGGCGCAGACACATTAGTAAACCTGGGCTGCTGTGTTGCTGCATAATAAAAATCATGCTGTCATTTTTCAACACCTAAGGCTACTTTCACATTAGCGGCAGGCTGTCCCGGCGGGTGAGCAGGCTGTCGGATCCGTCCTGCCGCTCCGTCCCCATTGACTATAATGGAGGCGGAGGTCCGGCGGTGGCACTGCATGCTTATTATGTCTTACTACTTACTCACCATATTCTGACAGCTATAACTTTTTATTTTCCTCTACAGAGCTTTGTGAGGGATTTCGTTTTTTAATGGTACCATTTTGGGATATATAAAACTTTTTGATAATTTTTTTAATTCAATTTTTGAGGGTGACAGGGTGACCAAAAATGGCGAATCGTGGATTTTCATTTTTTTTATGTTTATAATGTATATATTTTTTCTACATAGTAATATCTAGTCCCCTTAGGAGACTTGAATATGCAATCTTCTGATCACTTGTCCCTGGACCACAATGGAGTACCGAGGTGGAGGGAGAGTGAGTGTTGAACACAACGACAAAGTGGAAAGAGGCAAGAAGGGGCTTTATGTTAAAAATATCCAAGCAGAAGAGCCTGGGAATGGTGAACTGTGTCTGAAAGACATTCTGGGCCCTGTTGTTCCATTTTGTCAGTGTCCTCCAAGGTGTATACTTTAATCCCATGGCTGAATTTTGAAAATAAACGCTGTGCACGTAGACTTTTCCATATTTTGCTATAGACCTTAAAATGTCATCTGTCCACAGCGTATAAGCAAAAACAATTACCAAAAAGTGTCACAAAGTGTCACACGACTGTATTATACTTCAGTAAATGGCACACTGACCCCTGCAATTCAATGGGGCCATGCACACCGCCATTCTTTTCACAGATCCTTGTGCCCAATCCGAGTATCTCACTACAGGCTCTAGTCTTCCCCCAAAGGAAAATCCTGTTAGGGCTTATTCCCCTTATGCACACAAACATATATTTTTTTCCGTTCTGTTTTTAAACAGGTCCGTATGCGGAAACATTCACTTCAATGGGACTTAATATTATATTTTTTTTGGGTACCTGTGGTTTTTGTGGCACTTTTTTTCTGACATCTTTCACACAGGGTGTGTCTCACCACTAGCGCTTGCTTCGTGGTGTCCCCCCCGTAGAGAAGGTGATGGTAAAACGCATGCTGTGTTTTTTTCTAAACACAACTAAATTAACAAAAATACCAGTATCCAAAATAGAAAAAAGTGAAAACTCAGCTCTGAAAAAGCTTTTATGCAGACGGATCTGCGGATCCGTCTGCTAAAGTAGCCTACAGACATGGATCACGGACGCGGATGGCAATCTTGTGTGCCTCCGTGCTTTTTCACGGACCCATTGACTTGAATGGGTCCGTGAACCGCTGTCCTTCCAAAAAAATAGGACAGGTCATATTTTTTTGACGGTTGGGAAACACGGATAGTGGACGCGGATGACAAACGGTGCATCTTCTGAGTTTTCAACGGACCCATTGAAAGTCAATGGGTCCGCAGAAAATCACAGAAAACGGAACAATGGACACGGATGCACACAACGGTCGTGTGCATGAATCCTTATGCCGTGTTTTTTCCTCACGAATATCTGCTCCCCGGGCAGGCACCCTAAATCTTACCTTTACATTTCCCCTTTCTTTTGAATCCACTTTTGTCTTTTTGCTTAAAAGACTGACACACAAAAAACTGCCGCATTTTTCCCCAAAACTAATAGTATGTGAAGCTAACCTAAGTCCCCGTTTACGCAGAGAATTTTAACAGCATTATTCGAGGCGGATTCTGCTTCAAAAAGTCTCAGGGGGCCCCCACTGAATGCGCCTACATTTGCCTTCCATAGCAGCCATTAATAGCTGTGACCGCACCAAGAAAGGACATGTCGTGAATGGGGCCTAAGGGCTCATACACACGAACATGCGTTGGTTGTGCCTCTGCTGCACAGGCTCTGACCGCGTGCCTGCCATCTGTGGATGCGGACCTATTCACTTGAACCGGATCCGCTATCCGCATCTGATGGTGCATACCGCAAAAAAGTAGTGCATGCGTGTGGAGGCACGGACAGAAAACCCACGGAAGCACTCCATACTGCATCTGTGGGCTTCCGATCCGTGCCTCTGTGCAAGTGAATGTGATGCAGTGTGCACGCGGCCGGTGCCCGTATATTGCAGGCCAGATGTTTGCGGCACACATTTTTGTGCATGAGCCCTAAACTGTAATCCCATGTGCAAATTTTGTTGCTGAACGTTGTTATTAAAAAAATAAAATAAAGCCCTAGTTGTGGTGTTTGGTAATATTGGCTGACATCAACCAAGGCACGGGATTTAACATAGATATTCGCGTACATGCATGCCCAGCTCTTTAACACGCAGTCCCTGCCTGGGTCCATCTTGGCGTGCTTGTGGTATCTGTTAGGCTATGCTCACACTAGCTGCCAGCATTTTTATAGACATGAGGGCAGTTACTAGCCTTACACAGTTTTCATATTCAGAAAGTGAGAACAGATGCTTCCCTCTGATTGTACATAGTGACAGTCTGACCAGTGGGACAGGTCCCGGAAGACGCGTGACAGCTGCAAACAGCTCTTCCTTCCTGAGACCGTATCAACCTTACTGAGCCGCCGGGAACTAATGTGCATAAAGGGGCTGAAAAATCTTTCTATACAGGTGACTATAAAATATAACACTTGTGCCAGGGCTACACAGCGATCTTGGCTGCGTCGTGCACCACTCAACCACGGATGGCTGCGTGGTAGTGCAGACACTGAACTGATCCCAGAATCACAAAAAAAAATCCAAAACTGTAGAATTTTTTGTGATTTTGTGTTTGTGCCAACTTGTGTTCGCCATGTAGCCCCAGAATGCTAACAGGTGTTCTGGGTGCCGTGGCCATGTCCAGGGGCTCATATGTAAGTTTGTACAAAGTGAAACTTTTCTGCTAGTCTTTAAAAAAAAAGGGTTTCCCAGGATTTTTCTTAACACGAGCCATCATTGTGAGATTGGTGTCAGCAGAATGATGGGGCCCTTCTATATCTTCCCTGATACAGCAGTTCACACTGTCCATATATGCCAGTGATCACGCGTGATGTGAACATGTGAAGAAACAGAGACTCAGCCGTCATCCGAATGTAAGATCTGCAATAGATGCCACAAGTATCACCTTTGCCAGGCTTCACCCACAGATGGACGCAGTAGTGTAAAATATATATTGCCCAATCAGTTTTTTGACTTTATAGTCGGTTACATTATATAATTACGGTACCTACAAATAAAATGTTAAGGTTGTGCACTAATAAAGGTTTTTGGTTTTTTTTTCAAAAAGAAAGCACCTAAGCAATACTATAAAATAATTCCCGAATACACCAGCAGGTGGCAATACCCTATCAGGCTACCTACGCCGCGACTGCATTTCATCTCCAAAAGCATCAGCGCCAAGATCCGTTTCTATATACAAACATCTCTTGAACATTTCCCATGAGAACATTTCGCTGTGGGACTGGTATTGTGCCTGTTGGCTGAAGAACACAGCGACTATGCAAAACAAATTTGGCTTCGTAGAGGGACTAGTTTGGGAATTTGGAGGGTCAAGCCATGAACGCACTTCTCGAAACTTTGCATGTTAATATATACTGTACGTTGCTGGGGTATTTTTTTTTTTGATAAACAAAACACTAACTAATGCACAATTGACCACATTTGTCATCAGGTTTTTGACATGTGTTTTTTTTTAAGAAGCCACATTTCAATGTACAAAAACGATTTTATATGCAGCTTGGGCCGTTCATATCTGGTATTTTTCCTTTCATCTGATATATATATAGATAAAACACTGTAAAGAAAATCTCAGCAGATTACGCTTTCAGATGCAAAAAGTACCCATATGCATACCGACCCATCATCTGCCAAAAAGGACACTGTTAGGCTGGGTTCGCATCACGTTTTTCCCATCCTTTTAACGTATACAAAAAACGTGATGCCTCAGACTGATCCCATACAGTGGCATCCGTTCACCATAGAGTTCCATTGTAAAAAACTAAACCCAAAAAATCAATACATTTTTACCAGATACAAGAACGTAGTGTGCTGCGTTTTTGTATCTTTTCTATTTTTTGTAATGTATACGTCAAACGGAGGCATAAAACATGATGTGAACCCCCCCCCTTAGCGTATATTTTGTGCATGGGGTCCTATGGATACATTTACCAGTTTTTGGCATGAGTTGAGCCTTTTCTAATAGGGATATTTCAACGTGCAACAGAATTGTGCAGATTTGAAAAGTGAGCGTGGCCTCACAGGATATGTAATTTCTACAACATTTATTGCGTTGAGTGAGGAGAAAAGGAACACATTTGGTGAAAAAATAAAATAAAAATCTGCTTGTAGCAGACATAAAAAGATTTAAAAAATGACCAAAATTTGGTAAGAAGTGTATGCATTTCAATAAGTTTGCAGCAAATCTTGCCAACACTGGTGTAAATACAACATCAGTAATAAATGTGGGTAAACAGAGATATTTGCAGGTTTTCCCATAAACTATCAGAATGCTTGAAAAAGTCACCCATAGAAGTAAATGGGGCTGTGTGAAAACGCATTGCATCTGTGTGAAAACGCATTGCATCCGCAAGCGGTGGTGCGTTTTTCACTGATGGCTGCTAAGAGATGTTGTTTGCAAACCTTCAGTTTTTTTTTTTATCACACGCGTGAAAAACGCATTGCACCCGCGCGGAAAAAACTGAACCCAATCACAGACAAAACTAACTGAACTTGCTTGCAAAATGGTGCGAGTTTCACTGAACTCACCCGGACCGAATATGTATCGTTCGTGTGAAAGAGGCCTAAGTCTGTACAAAGTGCGGTCTGGATGCAGTGCTAAACACGTGTTAGCATACTCCTTTTTAAAGGGGGTAAAAAAAAACAAAAAAAACCTTCATGTAAATTGCAGATAGAAGTGTAAACCATCTGTATGGCATAGAAGGAGTTAATGAAACGATAGCAAAAACTGTAAACACTCCACAGACAGAACCAATGGCTGATAAGAGAAGGTTAAATCTCTGCCAACCAACCAGATCCTAACAACCAGGAAAGGGGACTTTGTATTGGCTTCCTGGGCAGATAGCGTGTCACCATGGCTGCAGAGATACAGCTGTTGCTAGGCGTAGCTCCCGCCTGTGCACTCACACAACTTCCTCTGCATTAGAACTTCACAACAACAGAGAGTCTCGTGTCGGTCTCAGAGGTTCCCTGCAAGTTCTTCAGCACTTAGGGCCCCTTTCACACGAGCAAGTTTTCTGTGCGGGTGAAGTGCGTGACGTGAACACATAGCACCCGCACCGAATCCTGACCCATTCATTTCATTGGGTCTGTGTACATGAGCGTTTCTTTTTCACACATCAGTTTTGCGTTGCGTGAAAAAAAACAGCATGTTCTATATTCCACGTTTTTCACGCAGGCCTGGCCCCATAGAAGTGAATGGGGCTTCAGTGTAAAACACATTGCATCCGCAAGAAAGTGCGGATGCAGTGCATTTTTCACTGATGGTTGCTAGATGTTTGTAAACCTTCAGGTTTTTTTTAGCAAGCGCGTGAAAAAATGCATTAAAACGCATTGCACCCGCGCAGAAAACAACTGAACACAATTGCAGACAAAACTGACTGGACTTGCTTGCAAAATGGTGCGAGTTTCCCTCAACGCATCCGGACCTAATCAGTCATGCTTGTGGCAAAGAGGCCTTACAAAAAAAGGCAAAAAAAAAAACAAACCTCCACTAAAGCACTAGCTTCTCTTTAGGGAAAATAAAGCATGAAAACAATGTGCAGTGCGTGATGATAAAAAAAAACACAAGCAGTTTCTATGGCTTTTTTTTTTAGAGGTTAATAAGCAAACCTAAATGCACGTGTGCAGGGCCCCCATAGGAGTTCTCCAGAATCAGAATATTGATGGAGATCCAACTCTCAGCACCCACACCTATCAGCTGTCTGATGATGGTCCAACACACTTGAAAGGGCCAAAGCTGCTATGTTAAAGGGGTTGTCTTATCACAGTCAATGGGGGCATATTGCTAGGATATGCCCCCCATTGTCTTATAGGTGCAGGTGCCACCTCTAGGACCTTTACCTATATCGGGAATGGAGCCCTGAAAGTGGTGGAGGGCGCACTGTGCATGCAGCCGCCCGCCATTCATTTTCTAGGAGGCCGCCAAAAATAGCCAAGAGCTGGTCAGCTATTTCCGCCAGGCCCAAAGAAGTAAACGGGAGCGGTGGCCAGTCATGTGTGGTGCGCTCCCATTCACTTCTATGGGGAGAGCGCTTGGTGATGACCGGACCGGAGTCCTCCAGCCACCACTTTGCAAGGCTCCGTTCCCAATATAGGTGCAGGTCCCAGTGGTGGGACCCGCACCAATAAGACAATTGCCCCTATTGTCTGAGATGACCCATTTAACAAGAGTACCGCGGCCCCTTCAAAACAGGTTATCGGCAGGGCTGTCGAGAGTTGGACCCCATCAATCTGATGTTGATAGCCTATCCATACTATCAATATTCTGATCCCAGAAACTCCCTCTGCTAAAATTACAGCAGGTTTGACATCACTCCCCTTTCATATGGTGGATTTAGACGGGACGATTCTGCAGCCGATCTAAACAGTGATCTGCTGCTCAAACACACAGTGGAGGCGATCGCGCAGTGGAGGCGATCACTGCATGTAAATGTCTCTCCTTTACTGAAAGATCAGCCGACTGTCGGTAAGGAAACGTTCCTTCCCAACAGTCGGCTGATCACTCAGTGAAGGAGACACATTTACATGCAGCGATCGCCTCCACTGTGCGATCGCCTCCACTGTGCGAGGACAAGGGATTGCTATTGTATGTTTGAGCAGCAGATCACTGTTTAGACCACACAATCGGCTGCCCAGAAGTTTTCATCGGTGGTGCCTGTAGGCATTTCGCTCGTTTATCGGCGGCACATTTACATGGCCAGATTGTCAGGGATGACCATTCGCAGGAATGGTTGTTCCCGATGATACTTTACATTTGCCTTAGAGACAAGCGAATCGATTGCTTCACCTGCAGAAGAAGAGGTCCCTATCTGCATCTAGATTGACAGGGCATTTACCTCGGCCCTGATCATTTCCTGCCTGCGCCGCTGCTCCAATTACCTGAGCAAGATCAGAAGCGCCGAAGAAGAGTAGCGGCGCAATCGCTGCTCTGAAGCAGAGCTTCCTCCCTTGCTTGGCTAATTGGAGCAGCGGCGAAGGCAGGAAATTGTCAGCGCCGGACCAATGATCTGACAATTTATCGGGAAGGGAGCAGATGCACCCGATCACTGTCAAATGATCAGCAGAGCTTAGTGCCGCCTTTACATGTAGCATTCACCTCCAATGTATGGGGGCAAGTGAACGGGAACGGTGATCGCTTGTTCCAATAAGATATATTTATATATTTTCTCTCATTGATCCAGCACCACGACCTGCTGCGCAGGAATAATGATTTTCCATGCGAGCAGAACAGCACGATCCCCGGATGCCTTTCACACAGGCAGATTAATAGGAAGCGGCGTTTAAACAAACACTTATCCCCGATTATTTGCTTGATAACCAGTCCATATAAAAAGGACCTTTAATTTCCGGCCCTGCCAATCTAGCGGCAGGTGGGCGCTTCTTGACCTGCAGTGACAGCCCTCCACAGGTGAAGAAGTCCTGCTAATGAGACAAGTCAATTCGCCCATCTTTAAATTTGCATATTAATGAGAAGACTAATCTTGGAATCCAAGAGCTATATAAGTAAGGGGTAAACAATCAGTGCACATCTAGGGCTGCCAAAAATACAGATGTGCCTGACCCTTTATACACATTCTGTATCTAATCACAATTTGGCACATTTGTCCTATCGAAAGCCGGGGCGGCGTATACGGCTACGGGCTCTTTCACACCTGCGTTCTTGTCTTCCGGCGTAGAGTTCCGTCGTCAGGGCTCTATGCCGGAAGAATCCTGATCAGGATTATCCCAATGCATTCTGAATGGAGAGAAATCCATTCAGGATGCATCAGGACGTCTTCAGTTCCGGAACGGAACGTTTTTTTTGGCCGGAGAAAATACCGCAGCATGCTGCGCCTTTTGCTCCGGTCAAAAATCCTGAACACTTGCCGCAAGGCCAGATCTGGAATTAATGCCCATTGAAAGGCATTGATCCGGATCCGGCCTTAAGCTAAACTTCGTTTCGGCGCATTGCCGGATCGGACGTTTAGCTTTTTCTGAAAGGTTACCATGGCTGCCGGGACGCTAAAGTCCTGTTTGCCATGGTAATAGTGGGGAGCAGTATACTTACCGTCCGTGTGGCTCCCGGGGCGCTTCAGAGTGACGTCAGGGCGCCCCACGCGCATGGATGACGTGATCACACGGATCACGTCATCAATGCGCATGGGGCGCTATGCCGTCATTCTGGAGCGCCCCGGGAGCCGTACAGGCGGTAAGTATACTGCTCCCCGGCTCCCCACTACTACTATGGCAACCAGGACTTTAATAGCGTCCTGGCTGCCATAGTAACACTGAACGCATTTTGAAGACTGATCCGTCTTCAAATGCTTTCAGTTCACTTGCATTTTTCCGGATCCGGGATGTAATTCCGGCAAATGGAGTACACGCCGGATCCGGACAACGCAAGTGTGAAAGAGGCCTTAGTCGGATACATTAAATTCCAGTAGTCTGCTCTTTTGCCGGAACAGACTACCGGAGTTCAACACTTGTGAACCAAGAATTTCAAATGCACTTCAGGGGTGCAATTAAAGGGGTATTCCAGTTATAAAATGACCCTGTACTAGTGGAGCCCCCAGAAATGAACCGAGAGGCCTGACGGGAATGTGCGTGTCCGCTCCATTCATTTCTATGGGTGTTTCAGAGATAGTCGAGTACAGCAAGTGTCCCTGCTCATGCAAGTAGATGAGGCAAATATATATTTTTTTACAGTTTACCCATTCTTTAGACGGGTGCACTTCTGTCTAGGAGCCGTTGATTTCAGTGGGGTTCTTTTGGCTTTAAAAATGGCAAAACATAGTATTAGTGTTGAGCGAACTTGTGTTTTAAGTTCGGCGTCTAAAGTTCGGGTTATCGAAGTATCCCGTTATGGATTCCGCTACCACGGACCATAACGGAATTTAGAATCCATAACGGGATACTTCAATAACCCGAACTTTAGACGCCGAACTTAAAACAAGTTCGCTCAACACTACATAGTATGTCTTATATCCGACGGCCACTATTCACTGGCCGTAAAAAAACAAAACAAAAACATCCATGTTTATAGCCCTATAGACTTAAACTGGCTGTTACAAGTTTTCCCAGTGACATGGGACTGCAGCCTTAAACCACAAGATAACCCAGCTGGAGCCATCAGGCTCGGTGAGATAAGAGACTGTTTTGTAAGCACTTCTACAACTCCGTTCTAGAGTTGTCCAACTGAACATTCAAAACAGCCGGCAAGTGTCAAGCAATTGGCTATAAAGGACAACATGAAAGCCGTCAGACGCAGCGTGTCTCTTTTATCCCTCACATACACATCGGTGGCGACCACTCTGCATATCCTGTTGATGAGGGAGATAGTAATCAATAGAATGACCTAGAACATTAAGGGTCTTTTTACATGGACATGTGACCAGGCAGATTATCACGTAGGAGCGTTTGTATAAATACTCGTTCCTGATAAGTGGCCTGTGTAAAAGGTGCAATCACCCTATGAACGAGCTGATATCAGTTTATCGGGTTATGGTTTTGTTTTTCTGGCCAAAAAAAATAAAAGTTATTTTTCTGGTCAGAAGAAGAGAAAAACAAGCAGATCTTGTGCATCAGTTATGCACACATGGCCCCCATTGGAAGCATTTCTGCCTGAGATCCGTATAGATAATAAAAAATAAAAAAAAAGTCTAAGATAGAAATGGCGGAAACAGATGCCAAATGTGCATGCACAGGATGTGTGTTTTTTTTTTGTTTGTTTTTTAACAGAACTTTGTTTTTCTGTTCTGGTAGATCAGAAGAACGGAAAAACAACGGCATGTGAACTCTCGACGCCTTAGGCCTCTTTCACACAAACGTATTGGTTCCATGCTCTGGGGACAGCAATTTGCAGTCCCCAATGCACGGGCAACATCCGTGCGGCGGCCGGGACGGATCCAGACCCATTCAACTTGGAGTTGTGATCCGTCTGTTCCACAAAAATATAGAACAAGATCACATTTTTTGCGGAACAGAAGCACGGCTCGGAACCCCGCGGAAGCACTCCGTTGTGTTCTGTTCCATGCTTCCATTCCACACTGCATCTCAAGTGAACGGGTCCGCATCCATGATGCAGAATGCACATGGCTGGTGCCCCGTGTACTGCGGAACCGCCATATGCGGCCACGGGAGCACTACGGCTGTGTAAAGGAGGCCTGACAGCTCCTTCGTTTTAAGGTGGTCATACACCTTCAGTAGCTGTTGGCTGAATGCAACATTTCTCCCAACTCTTCCACACTCAGCCAAGCATGAATGGGTTTTCAGTCGCGAGAGATGGGGCAGTTTATTGGCCATTATCCCCAATAATCACTGCATGTAAAAGGTGCCACTGACTAACAAGCAAATGCTCATTCGACAGGTAAAGCATAGTGGATGCAGACAGCAAATCATCCTGTGTAACAGAACCCGAATGCAGACAAGCAAGTGTTCCCCTACAAAGGATGATTACTGCATGAAGGTAGCTCTCGCCTTCTGACAAGCAGGCAATTATCAGGAACACACTGTTCATTACAGATAACTGCCTGCAAAGTAATGAGGTTGTGTGAGATAATTAAAATAGACTTATAGGACGACACCCTATAAAAATCCCCAAATATTTTTTCTAGCTGTACTGTTCCGATTCGTCCACCACTGTTTGTAGACAGCATGTGACTGCTGCACCCGATCACCGTCCTCCGTGCTGGACAGTAACCGGCTGCAGTGGTGATTGTAGACAGCATGTGACTGCTGCACCCGATCACCGTCCTCCGTGATGGACAGTAACCGGCTGCAGTGGTGATTGTAGACCGCATGTGACTGCTGCAGCCGATCACCGTCCTCCGTGATGGACAGTAACGGGCTGCAGTGGTGATTGTAGACAGCATGTGACTGCTGCACCCGATCGCCGTCCTCCGTGATGGACAGTAAAGGGCTGCAGTGGTGATTGTAGACCGCATGTGACTGCTGCACCCGATCACCGTCCTCCGTGATGGACAGTAACGGGCTGCAGTGGTGATTGTAGACAGCATGTGACTGCTGCACCCGATCACAGTCCTCCGTGCTGGACAGTAACGGGCTGCAGTGGTGATTGTAGACCACATGTGACTGCTGCACCCGATCACCGTCCTCCGTGATGGACAGTAACCGGCTGCAGTGGTGATTGTAGACAGCATGTGACTGCTGCACCCGATCACAGTCCTCCGTGATGGACAGTAACCGGCTGCAGTGGTGATTGTAGACAGCATGTGACTGCTGCACCCGATCACAGTCCTCCGTGATGGACAGTAACCGGCTGCAGTGGTGATTGTAGACAGCATGTGACTGCTGCACCCGATCACCACCCTCCATGATGGACAGTAACCGGCTGCAGTGGTGATTGTAGACAGCATGTGACTGCTGCACCCGATCACAGTCCTCCGTGATGGACAGTAACCGGCTGCAGTGGTGATTGTAGACAGCATGTGACTGCTGCACCCGATCACCGCCCTCCGTGGTGGACAGTAACCGGCTGCAGTGGTGATTGTAGACCGCATGTGACTGCTGCACCCGATCACAGTCCTCCGTGATGGACAGTAACCGGCTGCAGTGGTGATTGTAGACCGCATGTGACTGCTGCAGCCGATCACCGTCCTCCGTGATGGACAGTAACCGGCTGCAGTGGGGATTGTAGACAGCATGTGACTGCTGCACCCGATCACCGCCCTCCGTGATGGACAGTAACCGGCTGCAGTGGTGATTGTAGACCGCATGTGACTGCTGCACCCGATCACCGTCCTCCGTGATGGACAGTAACCGGCTGCAGTGGTGATTGTAGACCACATGTGACTGCTGCAGCCGATCACCGTCCTCCGTGATGGACAGTAACGGGCTGCAGTGGTGATTGTAGACAGCATGTGACTGCTGCACCCGATCACCACCCTCCATGATGGACAGTAACCGGCTGCAGTGGTGATTGTAGACAGCATGTGACTGCTGCACCCGATCACAGTCCTCCGTGATGGACAGTAACCGGCTGCAGTGGTGATTATAGACAGCATGTGACTGCTGCACCCGATCACCGCCCTCCGTGGTGGACAGTAACCGGCTGCAGTGGTGATTGTAGACCGCATGTGACTGCTGCACCCGATCACAGTCCTCCGTGATGGACAGTAACCGGCTGCAGTGGTGATTGTAGACAGCATGTGACTGCTGCACCCGATCACCGCCCTCCGTGGTGGACAGTAACCGGCTGCAGTGGTGATTGTAGACCGCATGTGACTGCTGCACCCGATCACCGCCCTCCGTGATGGACAGTAACCGGCTGCAGTGGTGATTGTAGACAGCATGTGACTGCTGCACCCGATCACCGCCCTCCGTGATGGACAGTAACCGGCTGCAGTGGGGATTGTAGACAGCATGTGACTGCTGCACCCGATCACCGTCCTCCGTGATGGACAGTAACCGGCTGCAGTGGTGATTGTAGACCGCATGTGACTGCTGCAGCCACACAGTGGTAGGACGTCAGGACCAGCATTGGAGAAAGGGGAGAGTCTTTATTTTAAAACATCGTAGGGATAATCTAAGATTGTTAAATAATCTCAGAACCTGTTCAACTCACAAGAGAGCAAAATAATTGGGCATTGAAAACCACATCCAATTCTCCTCTCCCAGCATAACCTGTTGGGGACTCTCGTGCACATAATATAGTGGTGGGTTGGGCTGACAATGATCAAAAGGTAGTCTCAGCATAGACAATGGGGGCATATCGCTAGGATATGCCCCCATTGTCTTACAGGTGTGGGTCCCACCACTGGGACCCGCACCTATATCGAGAATGGAGCTCGGCCATTTTCGGCGGCCCCATAGAAACGAATGGAGGGCGGCTACGCATGCTCAGTGCGCCCTCCTTCACTTTCGGGGCTCCATTCTCGATATAGGTGCGGGTGCCACCTCTGCGACTTGTACCCATCAGACAATGGGGGCATATCCTAGCGATATGTCCCCATCATCTGTGACAGACAACCGCTTTAACATAGTAGCCATGGGACCTGCACCTGTAAGACAATGGGGGCATATCCTAGCGATAGGCCCCCCATTGTCTGAGATGAGAAAACCCCTTTAATGTAATTCAGTTTTTTACGGTGTATGCCCTTCCCCCTTTGTTGGAAGAAAACGCAGCATAAAAACACAGGTATGTTATTGCAAATACCAAATGCTTTTTTTTTTCTTGCTACAGGTGGCAACATCCCTTAGGGCTCATGCACACTAATGCATTTCTCCATTCCAGCTTTTTGTGGCCTGGATGCAGAACCATTAACTTCAATGGTCCCAAAAAATAAAAAATTTTTTTTTTATAAATCGCCATTACAAACAAGGATAGGACTGTTCCATTAGGGGCCGGCCGTTCTGTTTCGCAAAATGCACAAGGCCGGTATCCATGTTTTGAAGATCTGCAATTTGTGGACCGCAAAACGACAACGTCTGTATGCAAGATAACCTCCACCAAATGCTTGCTATTCCAGTTTTGATGGCTGTGCATCGATGATAAACTTAGGGGGTCATTTACCAACATACTTACGTCAGATTTTGGTGTAAAAGTAGTCACAAGACACCTTTGTAACTTTTCAAAGGACTTATAAATAATGGTCCTGCTCCAGCAGCTCAGACCACCGGTCTTTGCAAATGACCACCTTACAGGCTTAGTGGTATTCCAGTTGGTACAAGTTATTCCCTATCCAACTGGAATATCCTTATAGGAATGAAAGGATCATAGCTTGACATAAGACGTCCTGATCAGTATCCCATTAGAGGACATGGGTTGCAATATCCACTGACAGCCGATTTGTATATACAGTTCATACATCTGAAGGCAGTTTGATATATACCACAGGATGGGCACGATAAAGCGCAGTATAGGGTTTTTACTGTATCCCTCAGTATAGGAAAGCACAGCCTACATTTTCTGTTTGGTGCATAGGACCCTATGGCTACATATGGCACATACCCCCTCAAGCCTTCACGTCATACACAAAACATGGGAGCAGAGTACTGTTCATAAGGACAAACATGACATCATGAAAGTAATCCTGAAGACTCCTGTAGTCAGCCTCTCCCTAGTCAATGGCAGTTGTTGTAATCAATGGATGATCTTATATAATGAGGCCTGGACACCGGTTAGTAAATGTCCGAAATCTTTGACTGCCACTCGCAGAAGCCTTTCCTTAGTAAGAAAATACAAGATTATCCACACAAAACAGAATTACACATATATCAGTATTTAAAAAAAAAAAAAATGCATATTAACAACAGCAACATTTCAATCTTCAGTAGCAAAAATACATTCTCAACTCTTAGTTTGTCAATAGGCAAAGGCTTTTTCGCCAGATGTTAGGGCGCACAGTTACAACACATTTAGGGCACATTCACACGAGCACACATTGTGGTCTTCAAATAACATATGCCGCCCGTGTGCATTCCAAAATTTGCGTAACGGGAGGCCCATTAGGCTAGATCAGGCATGGCCAACCTGAGGCTCTCCAGCTGTTGTAAGACTACAACTCCCACCATGCCCTGCTGATAGCTGTAGGTAGCCTGGGCATGCTGGGAGTTGTAGTTTTGCAACAGCTGGCGAGCCTCAGGTTGGCCATCCCTGGGCTAGATGCACACAAACGTATGGGTTTTGCGGTCCGGGGCATAAAAAAATAAAAATAAATCCATATGACTTTTTTTGCGGATCCATTGTAACAATGCTTATCCTTGTTCGCAAAACGGACAATAGGACATGTTCTATATTTTTGCGGAGCAACGGATGCGGACAACACACGGAGCGCTGTCCGCATCTTTTGCGGCCTCATTGAAATAAACGGGTCCGCACTCGTTCCGCAAAATTGCAGACTCATGCATACGATCGTGTGAATGAGCCTTTGATGTAGAGAAATTTAAATAGTGGCTTTAGCTACACAAGTGAATAATGGAAAAATAGGAGCATGGATAGAGGTTTACCAGAAACCTGCTCTAATGTCCCCGTCAGTCTGTCCGTACATTCATGTGGTCACTTTTCAGGGGGTTGACAATTGAAATAAAAAAATAAAAAACCTGTAACCCATTCTGGCCCTTTATTATCCCAACCCCTAAAATATCGAAGCAGTTAGTGAAGTCAGCAGTGTCTCATTTAGGCCAGGTACCAGCAACCTCCGGCACCGCAGCGGTGCTCAAACTACAATTCATTTCTATGGGAGTTATTGTATTGTACAGTGACAATAAAGGCATCTTATAGAACAGCTGAACAAGTGGGGATGCTGGGAGTTGTACTATAGTAGCAACAGGAGTGCCGAAGGGTGGCGACCCCCAATTTAGGCTCAGGATACAGCCATACAAGGCATTCTTTCCAGAGCAGAAATTCTGCGGATGTCACCCAGGGCAGAATCCAACATACATTGATATGCTCCGCAAAAAACACACACACACACACTTCCTAAAATCTCCCACCACTTTGCTGGGACAGTGAAGCTCTTTGGATTTTCTGCACACAAAGCTATAGAATATACATCCCGTTTGCACTTACCCCAAGAGTGGCTGGAACTTTGGATATAGTCTAAATCAGTCATGCTCAACCTGCGGCCCTCCAGCTGTTGCAAAACTACAACTCCCAGCATGCCCGAACAGCCTACAGCCGGGCATTGTGGGAGTTGTAGTTTTACAACAGCTGGAGGGCCGCAGGTTGAGCATGCCTGGTCTAAATAATTGACCACGTAACGCAGTTAAACGTGCAAGGGACAATGCAATTCCCTCAACACCAGTAGCCAACACCCTAGACCAGGGATGCTCAACCTGCGGCCCTCCAGCTGTTTTAGGCCGACACCATGCCCTTCTGTAGGCCGATAGCTGTAAGCTGTCCAGGCATGCTGGGAGTTGTAGTTTTGCAACAGCTGGTGGGCCACAGGTTGAGCATCCCTGCCCTAGACAGACTATCCTAGAGCCCATAAAAACCCAAGTACAAATGAAGCAAATGTAGTTTAATTCTCAGTAATAATGGTTGCTAGAAAATGGTCGCGCATGTGAATTCCCAGTCTCAACCTCCTTCTTGTAACAGTTGGTTAGCAGATTGGCTTTTTTGGTCAGCTTTGTTAGGACAGACAAGAGCCCTCTTAAATGATGCTGAAATTGGTCCACTAGGTCACCAGTCTCTTCCTCTGGCGCTTCCTTGTCAGGGCAGCGATCTTCCGTTTTTCCGTTTTCATGATGCACGCCCCATTTCATGTCGTTTCTCAGAGACTTCAGAAGGAGATAGGAATCATAGAGATTATTGTTCTGGCCAAGGAGATCCTTAGGTTTGATGGGCTCTTCCGGTTCTTCTTTGGCTGGGGTAATGTCCTGTAGCATACTGGGAACCATGATCGTCTCATCCATGATGGTCGTGGCAGTGTTGAAACGGTGGATGGCATCTAGGAGGGAATGGCGGTGCGGACTGTACTCTGACACTTCCATGGCGCTTTAGTCTGAAAATAAATAAATTATATATAATTAGACCACTTAACTTTTTTGCACACTTGTTTTAATGGCCTTTCCACGGAAGCTGCGGTGGATGAGGGGTTGGTAGCGCCTAGGCCACATGTGGGATAAAATGTGACACCTCATGGCCTAGGGAAAGCTGCGAGAAGGCCGTGGCGCTACTGCCATTGTCTTCTCAAACAGCTGATCAGCGGGGCTTCCAGGTGTCGGACCCCCACTGATCAGATCCTGATTTAGGCCTCATGCACACAGCAGTTACCCGGCACGCAAAGAGCGGGTACGCAATATGCGTGCACCGGCCGTGTGCTCCCCACATTACGGATGCGGACCCATTCACTTGAACTTCCGTGGTGCTTCTGTCCATGCCTCCGCACCGCAAAAAAAATAAGAAATATAAAACAAGTTTTATTTTTTTGCGGTGCAGACGGATCACAGACCCATTCAAGTTGAATATATCTCGATCCTTCCCGACCGCAGCACGGATGTTGCCCGTGCATTGGGGACCGCAAAGTTCTACGTTTAGGCATACAAATACCGCCGCAAAATGCTGACTAGAGAACCGCTTTGTAAAAGTTGGTTAAACTTAATCTTTTTGCTTCTTTTTTCTTCTGCAGTTGTCTCCCTGAAAATAGTGTTAAAAAGCACGAGGTTTGTAAAAATGGCAGTTTCAAAACTGAGATGTACTAATGAAGTATCTAAGGGTCTGGGTGTTGTGATCCTAGGAGAGAAGAAGTGGCCCCTCTCTCTGGAGCAGATATGCCGAGCATGCATGGGTAGAGGTAGGTGGCTGTTGACTATCCTCCCCTTACTTCGCTCTAAGCTCAGGCACACTTTCTTTTGGCATAACATCATGAGCCAGGTGTACATAGAGTACAGGAAGATGGTGCCACCCAGTGCTCCCCACGCTGGAGGAGAGGAGAGGCGCTGCCCAGGCTTAGTCACTTTTACAAAGCCGGTTTCTGGTCAGGGCTAGCCGTGGTGTTTGTAAGCCTAGCCCAAATGGAACCTGCACACAGAAATAGTCATTTTGCACATCTCCCACGTTTTAGCTTACAAATACTGTACTTATACACAACACCCAAGTGTGAATGAGACTAAAAAAAAAAAAAAAAAAAAAGGAAGAAGTTCAGGACCCAACGTTTGCAGCCCGCCATAAAACACCGACACATCCGGACTGTACTCACACAGGGATGTAGTGTGCCACCATTGTGCAAGCCATACAATGAATGTGCTCTGAATAAATGAGCCTTTGGCTTTTTTATCCTTCTGTCAAAAAAAAAGGAAGCAATGTAAACAGAGCCCAACCCTGCACAACGAGCAGACTTCAAGCATTGTCTGCAAACAGCTTGCTGAGACTTGTAGTTCAAAAAACAGCTAAAGCAGTTATGCCTTCTACAAAACATTAAAAAAGCTTTAAGAAAACTTTTAAATTTCCACTGCAATACCTTATCTGTGAGTCAAAAGTTCTAACCAAGACAGATGATGGGTAAGAGATCAGATCCACCCAAACCAAAGATCTCGGTCATACTAATTCATTGCCGGCTGTGCATCCCCTGATACATACAATACACCGCTCCCTAGACATAGTGTCGGTTACCATTAGATGGTCATCCTTCCTCTCTGTCCAGGTTCCAGCACAAAGTCCTTTCTTAAAAGACTTGGCACCTACAAGCAAGCAAGCACTGCCCCCTCGCCCAGCTGCTGCTCTATTTATGGAGGAGGCCACCCTGCTGCAGCTCTGCTCCTCAGCTGATCCTCTGCTATTGGCCAGCAGCGCAGAACAGCACACCCTCATCTCTGCACCTCTTCACTGCCAGAGGAGCCTGTCTGACGCTCACAAGTCCTGAGTCTAGGCTGTGCCCTGCGGCAGTGCGAGAGTTAAAAGCAGGATGTTATTCTCTGTAGGATTGGGGGGGGGGGGGTCAGAACAATGCTAGGTCTCTTTCACAATTGCATACTTGATCAGTATTTTGTATCTGTTTTTTTTTGTGTGTTTTAAAAAAAAAAGTTTCCATTATATTTTTCTGTGTTTATCATCCTTTCCTGGTTTTGGCATAGAAAAAAAAAATAAAAAGAGACAAAAACTAATGAAATACACAAGTGTGAATGAGACCTTAGGTTGGTTTCAACATGATCATTAGGGCGTATTTTTCTTCCGTTTCTGTTCCGTTTTTTATTTTTATTTATATTTTTATTGTAATTTTCTATAGAAAACAGGGGGGTAAACAGGATACCAAGGTCTAGGCACGCAGGCCATACTGATATATTAATTGCGAGTATAAATTGAATACAAAGTTGATACAAAGTCGATACATGTCAGACTTGGAAAAGACAAGCAGACAAATAAGTGTCTGTTCCGTTTTTTTACAGGTCCGTATAGGGAACCATACATTTCAATGGGGCTTAAAAAAAATTGGAAATGACTCCGTGTGCAATCGATCCGCAAAAAAATAAAAAGGATGTAACACAAATGTCATCCGTTTATTTTGCAGATCCGTGTTTTGTGGACCGCAAAATACATACATTGCATTGCTTGGACCAAACTCACTTCAGTTCCAGTCCTACTGCAGGTCCAATGTCTTATAGGCCTCATGCACACGACCGTTGTTTCATTCCATGTCCGTTGTTCCGTTTTTCGTGATTTTCTGCGGACCCATTGACTTTCAATGTATCCGTTGAAAACTCGGCTAATGCACCGTTTGTCATCCGCGTCCGTGATCCGTGGTTGCAGTCCGTCCAAAAAATATAACCTATCCATTTTTTTTTCACGGAAACGGTTCGCGGACCCATTCAACTCAATGGGACCGTGAAAAACCGCGGAGGCACACAAGATTGTCATCCGCGTCCGCATCCGTTTTTTTCCTATCATTTGCATGGCAAACTTGACTTAGACTTTTTTTTACTTTCCTTCATGTCTGGTGATCCTCCAAAAATAAAGGAAGACACACGGAAACAAAACCGGAAACAGATCACGGAACAACGGAACCCCATTTTGCGAAACAGAACACAACAAGGGTCGTGTGCATGAGGCCTTAGGGCGTATTTTTCTTCCGTTTCTGTTCTGTTTTTTTTACAGGTCCGTATAGGGAACCATTCATTTCAATGGGGCTTGAAAAAAATTGGAAATGACTCCGTGTGCAATCGATCCGCAAAAAAATAAAAAGGATGTAACACGAATGTCATCCGTTTTTTTTTTTTGCAGATCCGTGTTTTGTGGACCGCAAAATACATACTGTCGTGTGAATGAGCCCTTCGATTGCATTCACATGGCTCTGTGTGGTCCAAGTGACAGCTGCATTGCTTGGACCAAGCTCACTTCAGTTCCAGTCCTACTGCAGGTCCAATGTCTTATACTCAAATGATGCTGTGAGTACTGAACAGTACTGCTGATAGATCATTATGATGCAGTGAGCTTGGCTCACATGAGATGCAGTCGCGTGAGGAAATGTAGTTGCCACACAGACCACACACTGCCATGTCAATGCAGCCTTAAGGCCCCTTTCACACGGGCTAGAATTCCGTGCGGGTGCACTGAATCCGGACCCACACACTCCAATAGGGCTGTGCACATGAGCAGTGATTTTCACGCATCACTGGTGCATTGCATGAAAATCGCAGCAATGCAGGCCCCATAGAACGCAGCAAAAAGTAAATGAGGCTGCGTAAAAATCGCAAGCATCCGCAAGCAAGTGCGGATGCGGTGAGATTTTCACGTATGGTTCTATAGACGGCAGGACGTTCTGTGCCACAAAATGTGGAACACACACAGCCGGTATCAATATGCAGTGTAAACCTGCGGAGAGGATTTGAAGTCAGCAACATGTCGACTGCGGATTTCACTCTTTGCAATGGAGAAGCTGAAATCCACAGCCATTTCTGATTTCTAATGCAAAAACCGCATTCGACGCATGTTGTTTTTGCAAAAACAAAGGGGGTCATTTACAAAGTCTTTTTATGCCAGTCTTTTACGCCTTCATTTTTTGACATTTCACGCCGGCTTTGTTGTTGGAAGATGTCCATAATTTATCACGGGGCGTGCACCCTGTCATAAATTAGGTGCATCTTTGGTAGTTCTTGTGTAACACCCCAGAGTTGTGTTACTAAACTCTTCTACCCCGCTACAACCTGTTAAGAGCCTAAACCTTGTCATCTCATGTAATTTCACATAATATCCTCACAACTGTGCATTCTAAACCTTGTCAAATGTATAACTGTTGCAATTTTCATGTTCACCAGCAGGTGGCAGCAATGTTCTGGCAAGGAGCTAAGTTTCAGTTTAGTGTTTCTGAGCTGGAATAGTTCATTCCAGTTCAGCTCCCCCCTCTGTGAGCAGAGTGGGTTGCTCCCACATCCTGCCTCATGGGTGGAGAAGGAAGTTAGAGTGAGTGTGCCAGCCACCCCGGCTAGGAGAAGGCTCTGCGTGTAGAAGCTCCCAGATATAGGATCTTGTCTCGGCTGAGACATTGATCATCTATGTCGGTAAGACAGTCAGAGAATTCAGAAGGAGAATTCTCGAACATGTCAATGATGTTAAGAATAAGGAGGCGACCCTGATTGCGACACATGTGAATGAGGTCCACGATGGTGATCCCAGGTCCCTCCGCTTTACTGTTCTTGAATTGGTACACCCATCTCCCCGTGGGGGCGATTGGGATAGGAGGATCCTACAAAAGGAAAGTGAATGGATCCATAGACTCCGGTCTCAATCCCCCCATGGTCTTAATGAAAGACTCACATTTTCATGCTTTTTGTGACCTGTTTAGCTTCTTGGCCTCTAGGCCTATCCCTGATACATTCTTTTTTAGGGTCCAATTGAGCACATCTCTCTATTGATCGGCCACTACATTATGTTTCAGCTTATCGTTGCCAGTTATATCTATGTACACTGGACTCTGTGAGCGCCATTGGTCTATGTGAATATTATCTTGAAGGCTAACCATGGCCTTGTTTGAGAGACCGAGCGTGGCTGTATATATGTATTGGATTTCCTCTGGACACAGTGAGTGACTCTCTTGAATAAGGCCTTTGCTGGTGGTGGTGCCTCACGTAATTTATTTTGGTGCTTGGATGTAGATCTTTGCATATATACATCTGTATATTTTCCTCTCTTTTCTACAGGTATCCACTCTGGATCTACCACGCTAAAATTAAGTGCCTTAAACATCAAGACTGTTGGTGTTTGTCCCTCCCTCCCTTGCTCCCAGTAAGGTCATCTGGTCCAATCTTTTAACTGTACTATTGACCGTCATTTGACACCATTGTCAGCCGAACGGGTGTATCGCGGTTGTCCCAATATTCATTGGGCCTCCCTCCGTTCGACATCTGTCAATCTAGCTATCTAACAAAATCCATTTACCCCCTGATGATCCCACACCGTGGGGGAAACGCGTTGGGGTTGAGCACAGGAATGTCTGTGTGATCAATAGTTATCTTCTTAGGTGTCGTGTATTGTTTTATGTAGTCGGTTGCACCGTGTACCTCTTGGCATTATATACCATCAGGGCTGTATACACTGTGCATTTTGTTACATCCTTTCTGTCCATGCCTATACCAGTCCACCATTAGATTACTTATCATTAGCCCATACACAGTAGGGCCAACTAGGAGCTGCCAGATAGGTTCGAGGACGGGGGGGTCTCCACCTTCAGGAGTCGCCCCTGGGCAGAGGGCCTAGTTCTAGGTATTGCAATTATAGTCACCTTACTCCCCATTTCTTAATAGTATCTTGGTGGACGGTTATATGTATGGACATTATAGGACAACTTGTTTGCTATATGAGTATTATTAAAGTTTATCTTTCTGTAAGGGTTATGCTGTAGCTGGACTAGAAATTCTTACCTCTAACCCATTATATAGATTTGTATCCATTAAGGCTGGATTATTGATCATCCCCAGCCTGAGCCCTTCAGCCTCAGCTGAAAGAAGCAAGCAGATCACTCCAATTCCAGGAAGAAGCATACCCTGTGAAGATAGCTGTGAGTACAGTCCAGAGACCCAGGAGAAGCCATATTCCTCCTCAGCTAGTCAGTCCCCATATAGCAGAAGATAGAAAGTGCAGAAGCCAAATTCCTGCCACAGTTTAGAGCTAACAAGCAGCTGTCCTTTCCTGCAAAGCTCCAGGTACATGAGAGAGCAGAAGATATATTCCTGCCACACATTGCCAATACCTGCTGGGACCAAAGACGCTGCACGCTGCAATTGGCGTCACAAACAAACTATAGACTATTATATCACCTACACCTGACCCAGCCATTGCATATTTTGGCGGCAGAGTGCATACCCCGGTCCAGCTCACCGCACTTGCACCTGCCGGAAAATCTACACCGGACCCTTTTCCTGGTGTAAAATTAGTACGTTTGGAGGCAATAGCTATTGAAAGTGCATTTTCTGCCAATCCAAGCATGCATATCCAACAGCTACTGAAGGTGTATGTCCAGCATTTTTTACCCTGCTTTCCTGTTGACAGCACTAGACAGGGACAGGGGAGAGCAGGACAAAGCTACTTTTTGTGAAACTTTTCTCAACAGGAGTGGTGAGAATTAGAACTTTTATTCTGCCAGGTTCTGCTCCTGCAGCAGCCCCCCGCCTCCCGCTCTAAATGATAGCTGCAGCGTCAGTTCAGCCATTACTTCAGTGATTTCCATCAGTGATTTTTAAACCAAAACAAGGAATGGAGCTTCCATTGATAAGGTAGAATGGAAAAATCTTTACTCGTTCTGTGTTTTGGCTAAAAATCACTGATGGAAATCACTGACTTAAGGGCTCATGCACACGACCGTGTGCTGGCCCTTCCCGTGCATTGGAGACTGCAATTTGCGGTCCCCAATGCACGGCAACATCCGCGCGGCTGCCGCAGACAGATCCAGACCCATTCAACTTGAATGGGTCCGTGATCTGTCCGCACCACAAAAAAGTAGTGCATACACAACTTTTTTGCGGTGCGGAGGCACGTACAGTAAACCCACGGAAGCACTCCGTAGTGCTTCCGTGGGGTTCGGTTCCGTGCCTCCGTTCCGCATCTCCCGGATTGCGGACCCATTGAAGTGAATAAGTCCGTGATGCGTAATGCACACGGCCGGTGCCCCTGTATTGCATACCCGCCGCAATACGGCCACGGGAGGCACACGGTCGTGTGCATGAGACCTAACACTGAAATGTGAACTAGGCCTGAAGCCGCACCTCTGGGCACTTGTACAGGCAGAATCTGTCAGAATAAAACTTCATATTCTACCCCCTCCTGATAATAAAAGCTCCACAAAAGGTATATTTGTACCGTTCTCACGACCGCTATCTCTATTCATATTGCTGTCAGCAGTTCAGCATGGTCAAAAGTGCTGGCAGACTCAATTTAAATACCATGTGTCTTTCCTATGTCCTTGCTTTAGACATACTGTACATTGTGAGTAGGGAGGCCACATGTAGCTTCTGAAAAAAAAAGGGGTTCAAGCAACTTTTATATAATGTGTACGGCCAGCTTTATATTTGAAATGACATGCTACTGAAAGAAGAAGCCCCAAAATGTGTCCATGTCCTACATCTTATACCTCCTATACAATCCTTTCTGTTTATACGCTATCTATAGAAATATCTCTGAGTATTTGTGTAGTACTTCTTTGTCTCGCAAGACTGGTATGGGGCATTTCATGTTCAAGAATTAAGACCTCGTTCACATCACCGTTTCTCCTTTCCGTTCTCCGGCTCCGTTGAGGAGAAGGACGGATTCTGCAGATAACTGAGACCTAACTGAGCGTAACGGAGCCTAAAGACCCCATAGACCAGGCATGTCCAAACTGTGGCCCTCCAGCTGTTGCAAAACTACAACTCCCAGCATGCCCTAATAGCTGTAAGCTATCCAGGCATGCTGGGAGTTGTAGTTTTGGAACAGCTGGAGGGCCGCAGTTTGGACATGCCTGCCATAGACTATAATGGGGTCCGTTCAGTGTCCGCTCAGAACATGATTTTTGAGCGGAGACGAAAGTCCTGCATGCATCATGTTCTGAGCGGACACCGAACGGACCCCATTATAGTCTATGGCAGGCATGTCCAAACTGTGGCCCTCCAGCTGTTGCAGAACTACAACTCCCAGCATGCCCTAATAGCTGTAAGCTATCCAGGCATGCTGGGAGTTGTAGTTTTGGAACAGCTGGAGGGCCGCAGTTTGGACATGCCTGCCATAGACTATAATGGGGTCCGTTCGGTGTCCGCTCAGAACATGATGCATGCAGGACTTTCGTCTCCGCTCAAAAATCATGTTCTGAGCGGACACTGAACGGACCCCATTATAGTCTATGGGGTCTTTAGGCTCCGTTACGCTCAGTTAGGTCTCAGTTATCTGCAGAATCCGTCCTTTCCGTTCTCCTGCTCCTCAACGGAGCCGGAGAACGGAAAGGAGAAACGGTGATGTGAACGAGGCCTAAGACCATTGGCCAGTTTTACACATTTGCAACAAAACCACCCATCTATCGAAATAACACTTATTACTAGCAGCACATTGTCCAGAAACCATGAGTCTGAAATCCAACCTCATAATCAGGATTTTTTTGAAGTGATGTCTGAGCTACACTCATTTTTGTCACTTTTATAGATTTACACATTAATAGTGAAAGACGTAAAAACAACTGATGGGTTCTCTGTCTGTTCTGCTCTGGAACCAGCAACAAGCAACTGACCGAGGCAGGAAGTCCACCATCCAGGGGAGGAAGTGTCTACAGGAAACAAGCAAAGGACAGAGAACTGTGTGAGACATTTAAAGGGAATCTGTCACCAGCGACCTCCCTATCCAGCTGTTTGCATAGACATATAGTTCACCTGATTAAAACGCGTTTTTCTGTTTTGTTGATCCAAGGTTCAGTCCCCAAGTTATGATACTTTTAATTAATAACTGATGGGGGTTAAAAAAAATGGGGGTTAGAGCCTCAGATAAATGCCCAAAATGTGGGGCTGAGAAGGCTGATCTCATGCACTGTTTCTGGAGATTTTTTTAAATTGATAAGGTATTGGAAAGATATTTTAGAGATAATATCATTATATTTGGGTATTCACGTTATTGAAGATCCAGTCGCTTGTATTTTGGGGGTCATGACACACCTTAAATTAAAAAGAGAGATACAATTGGTATTGGGTAAAGTCCTATTTCAGGCCAGATTGCTGATTCTTTGAAAATGGATAAATAAAGATCCCCCTACAGTGGGACAGTGGCAGGAAGCAGTGTTTAATTTGATAAAACAGGAACAGGCGCTTGAGAGATACAGGGATAGAGAGGGAAAAACTGATATAATATGGAAGAACTGGTGGAAACAGGGCCATAGTGTTTGATATTATTACTTGTGTTCTTTCCTTTTATATATATATATATACAGACGTGGACAAAATTGTTGGTACCCTTTGGTCAATGAAAGAAAAAGTCACAATGGTCACAGAAATAACTTTAATCTGACAAAAGTAATAATAAATTAAAATTCTATAAATGTTAACCAATGAAAGTCAGACATTGTTTTTCAACCATGCTTCAACAGAATTATGTAAAAAAATAAACTCATGAAACAGGCATGGACAAAAATGATGGTACCCCTAACTTAATATTTTGTTGCGCAACCTTTTGAGGCAATCACTGCAATCAAACGCTTCCTGTAACTGTCAATGAGACATCTGCACCTCTCAGCAGGTATTTTGGCCCACTCCTCATGAGCAAACTGCTCCAGTTGTGTCCGGTTTGAAGGGTGCCTTTTCCAGACTGCATGTTTCAGCTCCTTCCAAAGATGCTCAATAGGATTGAGGTCAGGGCTCATAGAAGGCCACTTTAGAATAGTCCAATTTTTTCCTCTTAGCCATTCTTGGGTGTTTTTAGCGGTGTGTTTTGGGTCATTGTCCTGTTGCAAGACCCATGACCTGCGACTGAGACCAAGCTTTCTGACACTGGCTAGTACATTTCTCTCTAGAATTCCTTGATAGTCTTGAGATTTCATTGTACCCTGCACAGATTCAAGACACCCTGTGCCAGACGCAGCAAAGCAGCCCCAGAACATAACAGAGCCTCCTCCATGTTTCACAGTAGGGACAGTGTTCTTTTCTTGATATGCTTCATTTTTTCGTCTGTGAACATACAGCTGATGTGCCTTGGCAAAAACTTCGATTTTTGTCTCATCTGTCCACAGGACATTCTCCCAGAAGCTTTGTGGCTTGTCAACATGTAGTTTGGCATATTCCAGTCTTGCTTTTTTATGATTCGTTTTCAACAATGGTGTCCTCCTTGGTCGTCTCCCATGTAGTCCACTTTGGCTCAAACAACGACGGATGGTGCGATCTGACACTGATGTTCCTTGAGCATGAAGTTCACCTTGAATCTCTTTAGAAGTCTTTCTAGGCTCTTTTGTTACCATTCGGATTATCCGTCTCTTAGATTTGTCATCAATTTTCCTCCTGCGGCCACGTCCAGGGAGGTTGGCTACAGTCCCATGGATCTTAAACTTATGAATAATATGTGCAACTGTACTCACAGGAACATCTAGTTGCTTGGAGATGGTCTTATAGCCTTTACCTTTAACATGCTTGTCTATAATTTTCTTTCTGATCTCTTGAGACAGCTCTTTCCTTTGCTTCCTCTGGTCCATGTCGAGTGTGGTACACACCATATCACCAAACAACACAGTGATTACCTGGAGCCATATATATAGGCCCAATGGCTGATTACAAGGTTGTAGACACCTGTGATGCTAATTAGTGGACACACCTTGAATTAACATGTCCCTTTGGTCACATTATGTTCTGTGTTTTCTAGGGGTACCATCATTTTTGTCCATGCCTGTTTCATGAGTTTATTTTTTTACATAATTCTGTTGAAGCATGGTTGAAAAACAATGTCTGACTTTCATTGGTTAACATTTATAGAATTTTAATTTATTATTACTTTTGTCAGATTAAAGTTATTTCTGTGACCATTGTGACTTTTTCTTTCATTGACCAAAGGGTACCAACAATTTTGTCCACGTCTGTATATATTTTTTATTTTTTATTTCCTCCCTCTCTCTCTCTCTTCTTCCAACTGGGTGGGTGGGGGGGGGGGGTTTATAGGGGTTTAAAATATGAATATATGGATGTTTATTGTAATGGACCCTTTGGACGGTCCGATATTGTATATGTTTTTGTATAATGGATTGTTGTGGCCATCCTCTCCCTTGCTGCTTTGATTGGCAGGGCAGTGGTAAAGCATCATGGGAGAGGATGGCTGCAAGAGCAGTGGTGACACCCTCATTGCACTGGTTACCTCTACTTGCAGCGCTGCCAAGGTGGTGAGGCCCCACTACACACTATGCGCTGGCACTTGCCTGTACTACATATTGGTGAGAGTTCCTGTCAGGCTGCTCAGCCATGATGGCATATCATAGGCAGAATCACAACATTACCACTATTGTAAAGCAGTGCAGTGAGTAGTGAGGTCCGACTCCTAGTCAGCTCTGTGAGTGGAGGCAACCAGTCCTGCTCACATGCTAGGACAGGATGCTGGCGGCCATTTTAAATCATTATTTGAGAATCCCTTTAAGAAAAAGCATAGCTCGGGAATGGAAGCTCGGATCAACCCAAAAAAACTTAGAACCGAACCCGAGTTCGGGAAATGTTTTTTTTACAGTAGAAATCAATTTATGAAGTTATTACGCAAAGTCTCGCGAGACTTCGTGAAGTAATAACTTCGGCTCATCGGAGCCAATACATTCTGATACTGTACGGAGCGCTCGCTCCATACAGTATTGAAACAAAGTTTTATGCGAATCAACTTCGGATGTTTCATGGTGCCTTGTAGGTCTGGAACACACATGCAACTAATTAGATGGGTTGTCCGAGAGCGTAAGGGCTTGTGCACACGACTGTTGTTTTTGTTCGCATCCAATACTCCTATTTGTGTGGGTCAGATGTGGACCCATTCACTTCAATGGGGCCGCAAAAGATGGGGACAGCACGCGGTATACTGTCCGCATCCGTATGTCCGTTCTGTTACACTCGCAAAAATATAGAACATGTCCTATTCTTGTAATGCAAGGATAGAACAGTTCTATTATGGGCCGGATGTTCCGCAAAATGTGGAAGGCACACGGCTGGTATCTGTGTTTTGCAGATCCGGAATTTGCGGACCACAAAAATGGCTACGGCCATGTGCATGAGCCATAATACTGATGACCTAGTTTCTACCTACCTTCCTAGTCCCTGTGCGCCATCGTACGCAAATCTGTTCCTGGGCTGGTGGGAGAATACCATAGTATTCAGAGATGAATCTATGATGGAATTCCAAAGTGTTTTAAAATGGGCACGTTTCATTGATGACGTGTTTGTCATATGGAAAGGGAGTCTGGAGTGCTTCTCTAATTGGGTCCAAGAACTCAATAAAAATGAGATTGGCCTCCACTTTACATCAGAATGTCATCAATCTAAACTCCCATTCCTTGATATCGTTGTCGGGATTGACCAAAGCGGTCGTCTGGAGACCTCCATCTATCGGAAACAAACCTCCACCAATTCCCTCCTGAGGTGGGAAAGTAGCCACCCCTACCCCCTCAGGAAGGGAATACCGCGGGGTCAATACCTGCGATTAAGGAGGAATTGCTCCAGACGCTCCGATTTCATTAGACAAGCTGCAGACCTAAAAACTCGTTTTTTTGGTCGGGGTTACCCGACAGGTGTATTAACACCAGCGTATCAAATGGCATTGAACAGGGATAGAGCGTCACTACTCACCCCCCGGAAGGAGACCCTTCCACCCACTGGCGAAAATAGGGAAATCCGCCTCATAAGCACATACAATGGTTGTTCCTCTGCTATTAGAGAAATCATCTCTAAACATTGGCACGTCCTACGGATGGACGAAGACATTTGTAAGGTCATAAAGGAGCACCCCAGCATCACCTATAGGCGTAGTAGAAGTATTCGTGATCTTATGGTGCACAGCCACTATACACCAGTGGCCCAAAAGAAAACATGGCTTGAAAGAGGCGTTATTGGTAATTTTAAATGTGGAGGTTGCGTGGCGTGCCCCTTTATGACCAAGACAAAAGTATTCAGGAGTAACAATACAGGTAAAAGTTACACAATACAAGATTTCATCAATTGTAGAAGCATGGGAGTGATCTACAAAATCACATGTACTTGTGGAGTAGAATATATCGGTAAGACAACTAGAGAACTGAGGAGGAGGATAGGAGAGCATGTCGGTGACGTTAGAAATCGGAGAGATACACCTGTGTCACGACATGTAAACACTGAACATGATGGAAAACCCGACTGCCTTTCCTTCACGGGAATTGAAAGAATTACCGGTAAGTCGGGAATCAGACGGGGGGATGTGGACAGGAGGATCCTACAATGTGAAGCAAAATGGATCTTCTACTTGAAAACTGTCCACCCCTTCGGTCTAAACGAGCAAGAAAATTATAGTTGCTTCATATGACTGTAGTGCTGCTATAATATAATATACCACCTGCACTGTAGGGTTTATCCATGCGCACACCTAGCGAAGGGCAGGTATAGGTTATCTTTAATAGATAAATTAGCATAGCACTTTTAGTGTAAATATAAAAACATAATTCATTTTGGCTTCTGTCGGCGCGATTATACCGGGATTTAGGCTTGAGCTTGATCATTCTGTCAGATTAATATCCTATCTTCATTTATACTTGTGATTGAGCATTACTAAAATAGCAGGCAAGCTATCAAATGCAGCATATGGGCTTTGCAGAAGCGAGCTGGGCAGTTGCCCAGCAACTGGTGACGCTCAGACGCAGGCCCTGACCTCACTTCCGGTGAGCCCGCACCATGTGATGCCAGCTTCCGGTCCGGTGAAACGCACGCGAGCGGCGTGCGTTCCACACACTATTCCAGATACTATGGCTATTGCGGACAGGTGAGACAGGTAATCGGGGGGCGTACTTGTACTGGGAGGTGGGGTACTTAAGTGGTGGATAGCAACCAACAATTGCTCACCCAGATGACCATTTTGGGTGAGACAGACAGCTTACATGGGACACTTCCCATGTTATGGCGTGGATATGACCCATTGAATATCCAGAGTGGAAGTACGAGGCTAAACAATACCTTCTTCTTTCAGTAAGTAATCTGAGTCTTTAATATACTTATTTAGAGTTACCACTCAGAGTATTTAGTGATCTATAATTAGTATATATTTGTAATTTGTTTCCAGTTACCCTTGAAAACATAGTTGAAGTCCCCTGATGAGGTCTGGACATTGAGACCGAAACATGGCGTGTAGGGCTGCGCAATTAGGGTATTAATAGGATTAGGCCCCTACTGAGGGTAAGGTTCGGTATGGGGTCGCCCCTGTCGGGGCGGGTGCTCCATGTGTGCTAGGCAGGTGTGTATCTAGCTCCCAGCCCACTTTGAGGTAGGAAAGACACAATAGGGCATTACAGGAGTACTCACACTGCCCAAGACATCAGCACCCAGATCACACAGATTCGGGTAACCATCGAATACCTGAACCACCCCCCACAGGCCGAGGCATCCACTAGATGTGGTAAGATCAAACCATTTTTTATCTCAACGTGAGACCTTATCCGTAGAGGTATTTGTAAATCTTGTTTGTCTTTGGCGGTTTGTCTTAATCATTGTTGTAATAATTATTGATTTTCACCCATTCGTAATTTTAAAGGACTTAGTAAACGTTATATTTTAATAATTCTCATTCACATAAATAATTCAGTAATACTTGGGTGTGATTATATACCGCCACACATTACGTTGTGCGCTGGTATAACCAATCTTTATTTAAGGGTGTATGACTTGATCACTTTTTATTCAATTTTCTTGGGAGATAAAGTTATGAAAAAACGGCAATTCAGCCTTTATGGGCTAACTTTTTTGAAATATTTTAATAGTATGGGTGTTTTCGCATACGACGATGCCCATAATGTTATTCTTTTTTTGTTTATTTGTATTATGGGGAAAGTGGGGTGATTTTAAGTTTTTTAGATTTTCAAAACTTATTTTAACTTTTTTTAATTACTTTTCATCAGATTGCAACTTATACAGAATAATGGAAATTGCTCCATTATTTTGTAAAAAAATCACTATATCACAGTTTAGTGCTGCCACCTAGTGGCCTGAACTGGGATATACTAACAATGAGCCTGGAAGCCTAGTACAGGCCGCGGCTCGTTTTTAGATCAGGTTGCTTTCTCTGATGTCCGCTGGGGGAAGGTGCGTCTTAACAGGAGGCCCGCACTCTCAGATGCCGTGGTGACATTTGACAAATGCCACAAGGGGGCCCACTGAGATTTATCGCCCAAGGGCCCACATGAACCTGGTGCCGGCCCTGGGTGGTGGGGAGAACAAAACCTTCAAAATGAAAATTGGCCTGGTCTTTAAGGAGTTAAAACTTTAAAAAAAAATAGCAAAGAAAGTGTTATAAAAATAAACCCTTGCAGAAGGCCTCATGCGTACGACCATGTGTATTACAGTCCTCAAACCACAGATCTGCAAAATACGGACACCTTCTCTGTGCACTCGCTCCAATCAATAGAAATGACTATTCTCATCCACTAGAAGAGGACATATTCTATAATTTGCGGAACAGACACACAGGGAGCCATAAAAATACAGATGTGTCCATGGCCACATAGAAAGGAATGGGTCAGTGTGCGATCTGCAAAAAATGTGGATAGTACAGGGATGAAAAATACGGTGGTGTGTATGAGGCCAAATACTGAGCGAACAGACACTTTACAGACTGGAGACTTCTGTGCCCCATTTCGTATGATTGTGTGTGTCGTGTCTCAGACAGAACCCGGGGCTGTGGACAAGCTGTAAATATTCAGCCTTTACGTTCCCGTCTGTTCCGCGGATCATCGCTGGATTAAATATTTACATTCCTGGAGTCCTGGCTGCTTGTAGAAGCTGAAACCCAAGCTCCACCATCACAGATCTAGTAGGGCAGCAAATGGGCCCCATGGATGTGCACGGAATAGATCATTTGGGTGTTATTTGTGCATTTTAAAAACACGCATAAGAACCCCTACAAAAAAAAAAAAAAGCTACAAAGCCTCGTGTGCGAATGCAGACCCTTAGGCCTTTTTCACACGAGCGTGACGGATCGGCTCCAGATGCGTTCAGTGAAACTCGCACCATTTTGCAAGCAAGTTCAGTCAGTTTTGTCTGCGATTGCGTTCAGTTAATTTTTTTCCGCGCGGGTGCATTGCATTTTGATGCGTTTTTTTTACGCTCGTGATAAAAAAAACGGAAGGTTTACAAACAACATCTCCGACCAACCATCAATGAAAAAACGCATCGCACCCGCTCTTGCTTGCGGATGCAATGCGTTTTTCACTGAAGTCCCATTCACTTCTATGGAGCCAGGGCTGCGTGAAAAACGCAGAATATAGAACATGCTGCGCTTTTAACGCAACGCAGAACTGATGCGTGAAAAAAAACTAAAACGCTCCTATACACAGACCCATTGAAAAGAATGGGTCAGGATTCAGTGCGGGTGCTGTGCGTTCACGTCACGCATTTCATCTGCGCGGAAAACTCGCTCGTGTGAAAGGGGCCTTAGGGATGTTTAACACGAGCGGATGCCGTGCGTGACATCCGCTGCGTGAATGACAGCAAAGACCCGCTGCGGACAGCAGAAGCACGGAGCAGTAACATGACTGATAATGCCTTGTGGCTGTCTGTGATCTCTTTACTACGAAATCACAGTGAGATAAAGTTGTCACCGTGATTTTGTAGTAAAGAGGTCACAGAGAGCCACAAGGCATTATCAGTCATGTTACTGCTCCGTGCTTCTGCTGTCCGCATCGGGTCTTGGCTGTCATTCACGCAGCGGGTGTCACGCACGGCATCCGCTCGGGTGAAACAGCCCTTAGACATTGGCAAGGGCAGTCTGGCCATATAACCTACAGGGAGATTTCCTAGTGTCTGATGCCCATGAGACCGCCCGAGCCCTCCTCACTGCCGCTGGCCAGGTACACAACAATCCGGTGCTCCCAGCATCAGGTACTTCCGCACTTGGCCAGAACCTGCAGAATTCAGCTGGACCCTCATCCTGGATATGGTGATAGGGCAGTATTTTATGCTGCACTGCGATATTTGGTCTTGCTGGGGTGGGAGTTTGTGCTGCAGTACAGCATTGTTGGCCCCACGTACATCCGTTATCCCTGCCTTCTGTCAATTTGGACTCACCTTAAACTTGTGGCCAAAGTTTTTTATTTTTTATTTTACAAAAGCGGTGGTCCAACCCCCGAGCAGCGGAACTCGCAGTAGCCTTCTCACAGCTTTTCCTAGGCCCAGGGGCGTACCTAGAGCATTTGGCACCCGGGGCGAACCCTTTGTTTGGCACCCCCCCCAAGAAAGTTAAGAAAGCATGCACAAACTTGTTTCAATGTTTTCAATAATATTTATTACAAATTTTCGGATCCGCAAAACACATGCGGACGTCTGAATGGAGCCTTACAGGGGGGTGATCAATGACAGAGGGGTGATCACCCATATAGACTCCCTGATCACCTCCGTCATTGATCACCCCCCTGTAAGGCTCCATTCAGATGTCCGTATGATTTTTTACGAATCCACGGATACATGGATCGGATCCGCAAAACACATGCGGACGTCTGAATGGAGCCTCACAGGGGGGTGATCAATGACAGAGTGGTGATCAATGACAGGGGGGTGATCAGGAAGTCTATATGGGGTGATCAGGGGTGATCAGTGATTCGAAAGGGGTTAATAAGTGACAGGGGGGGGTGTAGTGTAGTGGTGTTTTGTGGTACTTTACACAGCTACCTGTGTCCTCTGGTGGTCGATCCAAACAAAAGGGACCACCAGAGGACCAGGTAGCAGGTATATTAGACGCTGTTATCAAAACAGCGTCTAATATACCTGTTGGGGGTTAAAAAAATCACATCTCCAGCCTGCCAGCGAACGATCGCCGCTGGCATGCTGGAGATCCACTCGCTTACCTTCCGTGCCTGTGTGCGCGCGTTCACAGGAAATCTCGCGTCTCGCGAGATGACGCGTATATGCGTCGCTGTGCGCAGCGCTGCCACCTCCGGACCACACATCTGCGTTAGGCGGTCCGGAGGGGGTTAATAAAATAGAAACCTGCACCCCCCAAAAATCACTTTCCATCTGCACCAAAAAGAAAAAAAATCCAAATCCCCATGAATAAAATGAACAAATCCTGCACCCCCCCCCCCTTTAATTACACCCCCTCCCTTAATAACACCCCCCCTTAATTACATGGTGTAATTAAGGGGGGGTGTTATTAAGGGAGGGGATGTAATTAAGGGGAGAAGAGAGGGTGTAATTAAGGGGGGGGTGCAGGATTTGTTCATTTTATTGATGGGGATTTGGATTTTTTTTCTTTTTGGTGCAGATGCTGCAGCAGATTGTTGTTTTAGTTCTCCAATGCCGCGCACAATCCGCGGAGAAGCAGCCCCATGTCCTCCAACACATAGAGCTTGTAGCGGGTTCTAATCCGTTCACCGAGCGAGGATGCTCACTCCGCAAAACCTACAGCGCGGTGTAATCAATAAGCCGTCCAAAGAAAATATTGATAATGAGATGAGCTTGAATTTTTCCTACAACCCTTTTGTCCCCCGAGCAGTGCAAAATATCATAGGTTAAAGATGGTCCCCTTCATTTGTATGTGGGCAGTCAGTCATCGGAAACGGACAAAACAGAGCGTGTTCTATTTATTTACGTCTGTTATTCACTGGCCGTAAAAAAAAACTGCCGTGTGAATAACCCCATAGATAACCATTGTTCTTAAAACGGACAAGTGACGGTTGTGTGAATGTAGCCTAAGGCATCAAGGGTGTAACTAGAAGAGGCTGCAAATTTTTGAACGCCCCCATGGCTAGTCAAGAAAGACCACCCACGCTCACCATACAACCTCCCACTCGCTCACCTGAGTGCCTCCTTCACCTCCATTAGGCAATGGTAGATATGTCCTGTAGACAGCAGAACATAGAGACTGTAGAGCAGGTAAACTCAACCTGCGGCCCTCCAGCTGTTGCAAAACTACAACTACCAGCATGCTCTAACAGCTGTAGGCTGTGCAGGCATGCTGGGAATTGTAGTTTTGCAACAGCTGGAGGGCCGCAGGTTGGGCCTCCCTGCTGTAGAGCATCTACCGTAGAATGGCAGGAGAAGATGATGACTAATGCACATTTAAGTTCTGCCAGGGTTGCTTCACGTGATAAAAACAGAATGTCCAGAAGCCAGGGATGATGTTATCTAATGGACACCTTATCCTCCCTGGGGGGAGGGGGAAAAAAAAATCTGTGCAAAAATATCTAATAGCTTGAGAGGTTAAAAAGACAATTGTTTAACTAGTACGTGTGCAAAAGTGCACCGGTTATTAAATGGTTAACAAACGATAATCAATAAGATTAAGCCTGCCTCCTGGTGGTTAATGTGAGAATAGCAGGAGTCCCTACAAACCCATATTAGGGACGTGTAGGGGGGAATTTATCAGTCGGTGTATTTGAGGTCCGTTTTTAGGTTGTAGTTTCTGTGTACACTTGCGCCAAATTTATGAAATTTGTGCACAGTAATAAATTAGGTGCAATTGCGATGTGGTTAATGCCTATATCAGTAAAACGTATGCTGGGGCGTGCTTGGCATAGAGGTTGTGACTTTAAGAAACAAAAGAAAAATGAAACTTTAAAGGGGTTGTCCCATCTCGGACACTAGGACATGCCCCCAATGTCTAATAGATGCGGGTCCAGACCTATCAGATGTTGGCATATCCCAGCGAAATGCCCACAATTAGGGAAACATCCAAAGTCGATTCGCATAAAACTTAGAATACTGTAGGGAACGGGAGCTGCGTACAGTATTAGAATGTATTGGCTCTGATGAGACAGTCATTACTTCGCAAAGTCTCGCGAAACTTCGGGGAATAACAAAAAATAAAAAATTCTACTGTAAAATTTTTTTTACCGAACTCTGGTTCAGTTCCAAGGTACCACTTGGAATCGAACCCGGAGCCAATACATTCTAATACTGAGCTCCCGCACCCTACAGTATTCTAACGAAGTTTTATGCGAATCGACTTCGGATGTTTCATCCGAAGTAGATTCGCTCGTCCCCACCCACAATATCCGAGATAGGACAACCTCTTTAAGGTAAACTACAAAACAAACTTAGGCCTCATGCACATGGCAGTTGCCCGGCTGTGGCCGTATTGCGTGTCCGACATATGCGGACACCAGCCGTGTGCTCCCCGCATCACAGATGCGGACCCATTCACTTGAATGGGTCCACAATCCGGAGCTGCGGTGCGGAATGGAGGCACAGAACCTACGGAGTGCTTCCGTGGCGTTTCTGTCCGTGCCTCCGCACCGCAAAAAACAAATATAGAACACGTTCAATTTTTTTTGCTGTGCGGACACATCACGGACCTATTCAAGTTGAATGGGTCTCGATCCATCTCGTTGCCCGTGCATTACGGCCGCACAACCGTGTGCATGAGCCCTTAGCTTGCACTTTTGAAAGTGGCTCGAGGTGGTGCAGGAGGCCAACGGTCCCAACATTTTGTGTAACCAAAAAACTGGTGCAAGGCCTTTGAGAAAGGTCTCCTTGTGTGCGCCGCTATATGGTGCCACCCTATACTAGCGGATCAACCCCAAAATAAGTGCCTGTAAGCTGGACATTTCCGTGATATGTACAGTGAAGGAGCAGTACAGAAAGTCTGTCCTTCTGGTTCTCATAGAATCCGTGGAGGGGGGGAAAATCATGTAAAATCAGAGGCACACGGGTACTTTATAGGGGGCACATTAAAAATATATTAAAATGGATCCGTCACACATTTCTCTGTTTTTCAGAACGCATATAACTATGTGTTTGAAGTGCTTTAATGCCCTTTTTTTTTAATCTTATGACAATTTTTTTTTGTAGCGTTTGAGGTTCCATAGGCAGAAAAAAAGCCACACGTAAAGCATACCACATGTGGCAAAATGCTCACTATGTAGATGACACGATATTTATATTAAAAGTCACTCAGCCATTCCATGTGCAAAACAAAGACGTATGTCTATGTCCATATGGCGTCCAGGTGTGTCAGTTTTTTTTTTTTTCTGGACTCATTCATGAGTTTCCAATGGAAAACCGACATGTGGATGTTAATGTGTCTGTGTGTTGTGTGGGTGCAGTCCAGATGGCACATAAACTGAAAAGACTAGTCTGATTCAAGCCTTAAAGAGGAGTTTTCTGGCCGATCAGCGGCCACATCGGATTCAACAGCATGTGACTAAATATTTTTAATCTAGACAAGTCTAATAGGGTAAAAAAAAAAAAAAAAATTTTTTTTTTATATATATATATATATAAAAAAAATGTGCAGTAGCATATGCCAACTTATGCCCCTTCCTTCAGTACTGTATATGATATCATGGTCTGTACTGGTTAGTACCAGCATTTATTATATTACATCCATCCACCCCCTATTAGTACATACAATACACAGTACTGGGAGACCTCACCGCAGTGTAGCTCATGCTGTTCATGACATCGTGGCTTGTGTGGCTCTGATTATCCACTCACAGTACTTACCGCTGTGCAGCAGAAGCTGATGGCTGGTAGTTTGCAGCTTGCAGGAAAGATTGGGGAGGGGGGAGACCTCCCTCTTGCTCCTGAACAAGCAGCAAGAATAGATGAAGCAGCGGTCAGCAGCGCTGCTGCTGCACTCTCTGTCCATCATGCACGATCTCAAAGCGTGCAACTCCATGTAATGCTCCCTTCCCCTGCAAATGGCACTGGGTTCGATTGGCCACTTGGCATTGGGAGATGTTAGTAAATGGGCTAAAAGACTAATACAAATCTGTGCTGTCCAGTAGGATCTGCCCTGGGTGGATATACATGTCTCAAACCATATTTTCTATGGAATCCATGATAGAAATCCCTCTGATTTCTGCCGAACTTGTGCAGTTTACAGTGCCACGGAATCCATTGATATATTTTCCCCATTCAATGTGGCTAATCCACGTGTGGCTACCCGCTGCACTTTCTGCATGAGAACCGCTTTGAGAATTGACAGGTCCATTCTTTTTTCTGCAACACAGAATTCAGTGTGGAAAAAAACACATCGTAAGTGGGAACGGCACCAATTCCCATTTAAATCAATAAAAAAAAAAATTAAAGGCATTTCAGAAGAAAAGACAACTTTATTGTAAATGAAAGGAAAAACAACTACAAGGTTATCTGTCCTCCATACAATGACACATTACAGCAGCATATAATACTGATAATCAATGGGACGCGCTGATACCAAACACGTCTGGGTAAACACTTTGTATTCCCTTTCCGTTTAATAACAGTTATAAAAGTACAAGATACATTATATCAGTAAATAAAGGAGGGGGAAATCCCTAAGCTTCAGCTGGTTTGCATAGTAGCCAAAAGTTGATAATAAACAAAATAACTTATAATAAAACAAAAAGCTAAACGGCTCATTCAGAAGCAGGAATCTTTTTCGGGCTTATTAATGGCGAAACAATTAACTTCTATACTAAAAACGATATATACTAGTGTTATAGAAAAAGAGGAATGTGATCTCAGCAAAGGTATAACTATACACATAGAGGGGACAGTGTGCTAGTATTAAAGGGGTTTCCATAGAACATAAAGAAAGACATGCCGTCTCCTTTCTCTGCAAGTTCCAGCATCGTGCTCCAGTCCTGGCGGCAGTGGCGACAGCCTGTAAACACAATGCCACCGCTGCAGCCAATCACTGGCCTCAGGATTCACCTCCGGCATACTGTGGAGGCCAATGATTGGCTGCAGTGGTGACCTCTGGTGTATGGGACGTTAGCGCTGCAGGACCAGAACGCGATGCTGGAAGCGCTAGAGGATAGACATTTTTACTGCTGCCGCCGCCTGAGTTTTTGTTTAGCTATGACAACCCCACGGCAGTAAACGATTTCCCCGTCATCCAGCCAATGGTTTCCTCAGAAGGCTTTGACACTAATTTACTCAAAATAAAAAAAATTGTCTTGAGGCAGGTATAGGCTACAGGAATGAAGAATAAAGGCTAACCGCCCAATCCCACCAATTCAGGCCTAGATCAAATAAGCTTCCTATTTTCCTCAGAGCCTCGAGATGATGAATTATATTCCAGAAATAAATTATTTCCGAGACTAGGAAGTGTGATTAGTGTCAGCGACTGTAGTCTTATCTCCTTCCAAACAATACTCTGCCCCTCGTTAGAGAATACATAGTGACGTCTATCTTTTTGTACGACGGGTTGCTGGTGGCTACATAATAAAAGCGTCTAAACCTGGCCACATTATAGGAGCAGGATTGTGGGCCGGCGATCTGGCCGATTCCCGTTGATGGAAATGTGTATCGCTCCTTGACAAGCAGTTAACAAGGCTAATGATACTAGATTAATTATACTCGCAAATGTCTAATGTGCCGAGATCGAGAAACTTTTTTCATGAGAATAATAACATGGAGAATCTTCCTCCTCTGCTGCTTGTAGTGTTTTTGAACATGTGGCACTGATTTCCAGACGGCAAAAAAGGGTCCTCAGAAAAAGTTTCCCAAATGTAATAATGACAGACTTATCTGGATTAAAAAGTGTCTGGAAAAAAGAAAAAAACACTCAAACACAGCCAAAGCTGCAGGCTGCTCGTCCATTGCGTCAGGCCTCTGTACAGGTAAAGCCGGTCATACACGCGAGTCTAAAACTCAACGGACAACTTCAACCAAAACAGTCATTCTCCAGGTGACAATCTTAGCCGATCGGCGGCTATCATACTTGTGTTAAATACTTTCTTCTAATTGCCGCTCATCCTTGACGGTGTATGGTGCAGTCGGCTGCTACATAAGTATGATGAAACAATGAAAAATTGCCAGTAAAAAAAAAAATATATAGTTCTCCTTCGTCCAGCGCCATTGGACAGGTCTGACCATTGTGAACAACTGCGATAGACGATATGGCCTAAAACGAGGCTGTGTCTGAGGAACGGTCAGTCGCCAGACAACCATTAACCTACTTCTATTTAATGTGTGTGGCCACCTTAGGTAATGATATTTTAAAATAGTTTTGATGTAAAATGTTATATTATAGGCTGACCTAAGAGATACAAAAATCGTCAGGTCCGAAAGAAAGAAACTCTTCTGTCAGGGGCAATCGGGGTCAAACAAAGTATAGATCATTCCCTGAAAAGAAAGATGCAGAGCAAATTAGAAAATTGGATCTAATATTAACAAACTCCCCCCAGGATAAAGAAATACATCAATCCATTTTATAATATCTGTAAATGCCGCCCCCCCCATGACCACCCAACTATACCTTTCTCCTGAACATCCAGACGATCAACGCGTTTACACCATCTCATACTGGTTGTTTGTAATATATCGTGACAGACAGCAAGCCAGGAACATTCCTACCAGCTGCAAGAGAAATATCTCATGATCAAATTTTTGAAATCACAATAGTTTAGAAACTGGAGTTCAAAGGGGTTTTCATCAGGATAAGTTATCAATATCTGTAGGGTCCGACGACCAGCTGCGGCACTCCAGTGGGCAACCTCCTCACAGCATCGTCCATTATATAGCAGCTGTGCTTGGTATTACAGCCCAGGCTCATTCACGTGAATAGGACTGAGCTGCACATAGGCCATGTCACCGATGAATGTGACATCACTGGCCTAGGAAGAGGCTGTGGCGCTCACCCGGACACCGTGGGGATCTGATCGGCGGGGTGCCAGGAGTTGGTTCTCCACCAATCAGATATTAATGACCTATCCTTAGGATAAGTGATCAGTATTCTACTTCCGGAAAACCCCTTTAATGGAAAATGGCAACTACAGACCACAAATCTATAAAGTATTTAAAGAGGACCTTTCACCGATTATTACAATGTGAACTAAGAATACAGACATGGAGAGCGGCGCCCGGGGATCTCACTGCACTTACTATTATCCCTGGGCGCCGCTCCGTTCTCCTGCTATGCCCTCCGGTATCTCCGCTCACTAAGTTATAGTAGGCGGAGTCTGCCCTTGTTCTGCTGTAGCACTGGCCAATCGTAGCGCAGAGCTCACAGCCTGGGAGAAAATAACCTCCCAGGCTGTGAGCTCTGCGCTACGATTGGCCAGCGCTACAGCAGAACAAGGGCAGACTCCGCCTACCATAACTTGGTGAGCGGAGATACCGGAGGGCATAGCGGGAGAACGGTGCGGCGCCCAGGGATAACAGTAAGTGCAGTGAGATCCCCGGGCGCCGCTCTCCATGTCTGTATGCTTAGTTCACAATGTCAGGATCGGTGAAAGGTCCTCTTTAATCTAAAAAGCATAAATGGCAATTCTTATTCACATAGAATAGGACATCAACATGTTATGGCTCAGCCATACGAGGGCTTCCATGAAGGAGAGTACTGCTTCTCCACTGCCAACGAATATACAGTGTCATCTGAGACTTTGGTGGCATATCACTAGGATACGCCATCAATGTCAGATAGGTGCGGGCCCCAAAGGTTGGACCTGCACCCATCTCCAGAACTGGGTCCCCGAAGTGAGCGGAAAGCAGCCGTGCATGTGTAGCGCCCTCTATTTATTTCTATTGGACTGCCGAAAATAGCTCAGCATTGGCACAGCTATCTCCTGGCAGTCGCATAGAAGTGAATGGAGCAATGGCCGCACTTGCACGATATGCTCTCCATTAATTTCTCACTCGCTCGGATAATTTTTGGAACTCCCATAGAAATTAATGTTCTCTCTTCACTTTCGGGAGGCCCCTTTTAGAGATAGGTGTGGGTCTCAGATCTGACTTTGACGGCGTATCTTAGCGATATGTCATCAAAGTCCCAGATGAACCAACCCCTTTAATTCTTCTGAGGTTTTGTACAAAGTGGACCCCATCTGTTCATAGGTCTTTTTATGGCCTATGGACATCATGGAGGGAACGTACCCACTCGGAAACACTTTCTATTCGGCTCCTCCTCTGCATGTATTAGATACCAACACAAAATAAACCAGAACACCATGAAATCTCTATTAGTAGTAAAATGGGTCACAGGGAAGAGCTCAGTAACCTGTAATTCATAGGGTTCCACTGTCTGTCAGGTAAAAGGTGGCATTTAGACCAACCTATAAGAAAAAACTCAAGTTGGGTCTAGCTACCTCCTGACGAAGCCTTTCTCGAGGTGCAGCTCTGGTCATAGACTTTGGGTTCCAGCATACCGTGGGTAACTTACGCTTTGTTTCATGCATGGTTAGGTTGTTATTTTAGTGTTACTGCTCACACATAGCATTCTTGCTTCGCCCTCACTTTGTGATGCAGTTTGGTTGTCTGCATTCCCATGATGGCCATTCGTGTTACCTATGGTGGGCAAGTCTGCTATGTGTGACCGTATTGATCCTTTACACGTATGTAACACACATATGTTTATATGTTACTTTGGGCGAACTTACAGCTCTCCCATCTTTATGCGGTTTTACACCTAGTGTCTATGACTCCTTTTCCCTGTTAGTCGGGTATATGTGAGGGTGGTTGCTCGCGGTCCCGTTACACGGGGCGTCCCACTCTCCTTTACCTTGTGCCTTTGTGTTATATTAATTGTATTGTGTCTTAATAAACTACATATATATTTTATATGTAGGTATAAGTTGCATGGCACAGACTGCACCTGGTTAGGGCCACCTGGTTAGGGCCAAATCATGCTATACCTATAGGTCTGGCCAGAAATAACTAACTGCCTATACCTAAATTATGTTTAAAGTAGGACTGAAACGATTACTCGATTGTATAGAGCAATTCGACACAAAAAGAAATCCTCGATGCAAGATTCGTTTGTGTCATGTGACCACGGAGCGGGAGTAAAGCGCTTGCTATTACTCACCGCTTCGTCGTCACCCGCTGGCCCACACCGCACTGCACTGTCCTCCTGACACATCGTAAGCGTGCGCCATGACCCGACGCAGTGTGACGTCAGGGCGACAGTGCAGCGCGCGGAGAAGAAGATGAAGGAGCTGTGCCCCTACAGGAGAGGTAAGTATTTAATTTCAGTGGTGCTGGAGACATGGCTAGGAGGGGAAGCTGGTGGCACTGGGGGCTGGTGCAAGCTGGTGGCACTGAGGGGGCAGATGAGTGTTTTTTTTTTAAAAAATTCTTTTACTTAGTTTTTTGTTATTAGAGTACTCAATTAATTGTTGGATTAATAAATAGAATACTCGCTTACAAAAATAGTCGATAGTCGCAGCCCTAGAGAGTCACCGTCATGTGACAATGCCACGTAAGGCTACTTTCACATTAGCGTTTTTCTTTTCCGGCATAGAGTTCCGTCACAGGGGCTCTATACCGGAAAAGAACTGATCAGGCATATCCCCATGCATTCTGAATGGAGAGCAATCCGTTCAGGATGCATCAGGATGTCTTCAGTTCAGTCATTTTGACTGATCAGGCAAAAGAGAAAACCGTAGCATGCTACGGTTTTATCTCCGGCGAAAAAAACTGAAGACTTGCCTGAATGCCGGATCCGGCATTTTTTTCCATAGGAATGTATTAGTGCCGGATCCGGCATTAAAAATACCGGATTGCCGGATCCGTCCTTCCGGTCTGCGCATGCGCAGACCTTTAAAAATGAGGAAAAAAAAAAAAAACGGATCCGTTTTGCCCGATGACACCGGAAAAACGGATCCGGTATTGCAATGCATTGCAATGCATTTTTCTGACTGATCAGGCATTTTTCAGACTGATCAGGATCCTGATCAGTCTGAAAAATGCCTGATCAGTCAGAAAAAATGACATCCGTTTGCATACAGTTTGCCTGATCAGGCAGTCAGTTCAGGCAACGGAACTGCCTGCCGGAATCAAACAACGCAAGTGTGAAAGTACCCTAAAATAAAAGCATCTGTAAAGGGTCTATGAGCAGTTGGGGAGGCGGGTGCACGGCCCCCACATTGCTTGCTCCTGCCTCGGTCAGACGATGTCTCTCCTACAATCAGCAGTGCCAAGGGTTCTAGCATCCACTGCCACAACGGCTCATGTCAATGCACACTTACACTCACCTGGAAACAAGCTATACCAAACGAAATTCCTGCTACGATGCCCATCCGAGACTCCATCACTGATGTCACTTTAGAGATGCAGCCCTGAAGGGAGAAGAGCATTATACCGTATTATGATCAGCTTAGAAAGGTTTAGATTCCTAAACAGCCTCCCACTAAAGAAACGTAATGGCCTTTCCCATATAAGATTCCCACAAACTGCATTTTTCCCAGCGCAGAGTAATGTCTGACAACTACTCTCCTGAAGAGACCTGGCGGAAGCTGCAACTTGGCGCAGAAGGATCACAACCACAAAGAGACATGGACGTGCCACTGCACATTGGTAGAAAATAGTTAGGACGTGGCCATGCGGTCTGCTCTCGGATGGGCCTTTATTGTTGCTGCTGAGTCCCAAAATCTCTAAAAGTATTTTATATGGATATGGCCACTTCATTACTTTACAGAGTAAGCTCATTGGTGGCATCTGCTTCTTAGTGTATCCATTAGGGTCCTTAATGGAGTTTTCGGACAATTTTTGCCACCACCCTGTTCTAAACATCCAAAATGCCGGCAATCTGCAATGTATTTGTGATTCAGAAACCGTGGCTATACTTTGGTCAGAGGGTGGGTGATGCGAGGCCTGCCTCACTGTGTATTTCCCATGGTTAGCTTCTTGCATCCACCTCCCAATGTACAGGATCTCATCCGTGATGTAACATACATCGAGCTAGAGATGAGGATGGTCAAAATGAGCACCCTGCGCAGGTGCAGAAGAGAGTGTTCATGAGAAAGAAGTTGGGCGAGGAGTTTGCTATGCAGATAGTGTCCGGCACGTTAAATGCTGGGAATTGTAGTTTGCAACGTCATACTGAAACCAAACGCCCCGAACAAGAAGCCAACAACAGACAATGGTAGACGCTCAGAACATGGAAGAAGGTAAACGCTGAATGTTAAATGGGCCTGGTTCTGGTAAAAACCCTTTAAATATAACTTTATACACCGACAACTTATCAATCACACAAGTCATCCAGACTATATATAATATCTTATCACACTCATCATCGACTTACATCTGGGAAGACAACATTCTTGGCCTTCACCATGTCCTTCATGGCCTCCTGTGTACAGTTTCCTGGCAGTGCACAACAGCTTTGGGGAATCCCACTGGTCTTGTAGTACGGGCTCTGCCCCCAGTCGGTGTAGGATTTCACCCCACAGCATTTCAGCTGCACAATACAGAAGACATGCATAAAGCTCAACATTTGTCAGTAACAGGAATAGAGTTTAAAAGGAAAAAAACAACAATACAACCAATTTCAAGTTATTTTGAATCAACACAAACATGAACACAGCAGAGTGACGGGGGAAAAAATAAAATCAGTAGCAGGTTACTGGCTGAGAACAGGTCGTTTTTGTGGAGGCTTAGAGGAGTTTTTATGGGTATTAGAAGAGTATTTGGTTGAGGTTTCTCTGCTTCTCCATTGACTTCTATGAAATCCAAAATCAAAGTCCCACGTCCATTCTCAAGAATTTTTCAAACCAGCAACTGAAAAAAACGCCACCATTTTACACTGTGTGCACAAGATGGAGTTTAACATTACAAGGGAAAACTGTTGGCGAGTTTTGGTTGTGGATTCAGCAGCTGAAAATGTCAATTTTCCGCTGCGGAATCAGTGGCAGATTTTAGCCGTTAAGGTCTGGGTCACATGTGATGGAAAATCCAGCGGAAAATTCCGCTACGGTTTTTGCTGCATTTCCGCCACAAAAACAGCATTAAAAAAAACATATGTATTACATGCAGTTTATGTGGCGGAAAAGCCAGCAGATTTCACCCTCGCCATTGGAAAGGGTGAAAACCGCAAGACAAATCCGCTGTATAAATTGACATGTGGATGAGAATTCAGGAGATTCTCATCCAGTTTGCTGTTACTGTACAATGCCGCTTATCTGCCTCATGTAAATCTGCAACAGCAAATCCATGACATGTCAGTTTTAGTAACTACTTGCATTCCCCCAATTCTGGAGCATCTTTTTATATAACTATGTTCTGCCATTCATCTATTATTCCTTCTAGAAGTGTATGAATTCATTACCCAGCAGTCTGCAATAAAGGACCAGCCGGGTGTTACCAGTTGAGGGTATGTCCCACTGTCCGTGCAGGGACGCACCCAGACGGAGCTTTCTGGCAGACTGCTAGCAACATACCCATAAACTTCTAATAGGAATAATAGAGGAATGACAGAGTTACATGGAAAGATGCTCCAAGATAAAACAGACATGTCAGGAGAGATGACAGCGCCTCTTGTATGTCTGATGTATCCATCACACACTCACCTAGCAAAGAGAGGACGGACATGTTCTTAATTACCAGATCCTAAAATGTAACACAAAATGCCTTCACGCGCACACACAAGCCTTTCACATTCACGCTTAGTCCTCATGCATTCTGAATGGAAAGAGCCACTCCGGACGCATCAGGATGTTTTCCGTTGTGTGACCGGACACAAAACCGCTGCAAGTTGCGGTTTTGTGACCGGTAATAAAAACAGGAAAAAATGGATCCAGCGCTGAAAACAATGTGAGTCAATTGTGACGGATCCGTTTTTTTTTCTGGGCCAACGGATCCGTCACCCACTGACTTTCAATGTATTTAGTGACGGATCCATTTTTTTCTGTTTTGATTTCACCTGATGTGCAAAATCCAAACGGATCTGTATAATTGCGGTATTGAGATCCTCTGCCATATCTCAATAGCGGAATTAACAACGCAAGTGTGAAAGTAGCCTAAAATCTAAAAACCATTAAAATGTGACCACTATGAAAAAACATCCAAGCGTGCCTTTCTCTGCAACTGGAAATTCCTTACGCTCCTTGCAGACGAGCGTTCCTCCCGCAGCGAGTCCGCATCGCACCTCCCAGCGCTCACGGGATTCACATAGCATTATATTGATTTATGATGCTATGTAACCCTTACAGTACTGGAATGTAGTGGATAACACTCTCGCAGCATTACGCCAGTGTTACCCAATACATTCCAGAACTGTAAGGGTTACATAGCATCATAAATCAATATAATGCTATGTGATCCCCGGCGGCGCTGGGAGGTCAGGCCGGGAGCTGCGTTGCGGACTCGCTGCAGGAGGAATGCTCGTCTGCAAGGGGCCTTAGGTCTCTTTCACAAGAGCGATTCGGATTGTGTCAGGGAAAAACTGATGGTTTTGCATGCGAGTTCAATACGTTTGGTCTGTGGTCGCGTTCAGCATTTCAGTTTTTTCCCGCGCGGATGCAATCAGTTTTGATGCTACTGAAGAATAGCCATGTACATCTTCTAGCTACCATCAGAGAAAAACGCAAACCCCAAAGCACAATATAGAAGATGCTGCGATTTTTCCTGAGCACAAAGACGATGCATGAAAAACGATGCCCAAGTGCGCAGACCCATCGAGATGAGTGCGTCAGGTTTTAGTCCAGATGCTACGCGTTCGCTACACACATCCGGATGGAAAACTCACTGGTGTGAAAGAGGCCTGACTCAGCTGACGCAGATCTCTATATGATCGGGTACGTTTCTGCAGATGTCCATTACATCACTATGGGCGCCAGGTTACATCATCATTAAAATCTTACAGCAAATTGTAACATCTACTGTCCAGTAAGCTATTGCCTCCCGTAGCCACAAGGTGGCACTCCCGCTTAACTGAACTGATAGGCGGACGACTAACGTAGATGCGCGAAGCCTTGGGGTTTACAGTCTTTTTATAGAGAACATTTGTCATATCAACCCTCAAGTGACAACTGTAGTCCGCAGAAACTACATAGCACTGCTTTCATCAGTTTTATGGAGTCATCAACCTCTCATCAATCACTCGGCCTTACTAACATACCCAAGATATTAAACCCTTCAATATATTATGCAACTTTGGCGCAACACAGCCATCAATAAGAAAAAAGTGATGAAAGAAACGTCACATGCACAAAACTGTTGCATGAGCTCCGTCTTCAGGGAGTATAAATCCGGTAATGCTCCTGCGGAGGACATCATGGAACGATTCACGGTCTACTCACCGTCCTCTGAATGGTGTCCACCGCCTGGCTCCTGGGATCTCCAGTAGAATTATACTGTTTGAGGGCTTGCATGTAACCTTGCTCAAAGCTGTCCTTAATCTGAGAAGAGACATGTAACTATTTATAAGTGTAATTCCACAACCAGAAGTCTAAAGTTGGCCATATATATATGTATATATATATTGTTCGAAACTGCACATTTTGGTGGAATGGGCTGACCATCCGTGTATGGGGCCTCATCACGACTGATGTCCTGGGAGAGAAAGGTACCTGCACACCAGTGCGAGTGAACGCCCACGTGAATTTAAGCGCGTTTCTGCACCAAAATCCGCAATTTCTCACAGCAGTTTTTGGTGTGGATTTGACGCGGTCTTGCAGCAGATCTCACCCTTCATTGGAAAAGGGCGAAAATCCACAGCTGACACCGCAAGCAAAATTGATGTGCTGCGGATTTGGAAAGCCACACGGCAGGTCAATTTCCGCACAGAACAAAAAAATTGCAAGGTGTACATGACATTTGTATCATTTCATACACTTTGCCGTTACTGTACTACGCTGCAGTTTTTCTGCGCAGGTGGCCTAAGGGTTGGACCGCTGGATTTTACCTTTACCTTTCTAGTGTGTATGGCCATGGCCTAGTGTGTATACTCCCCGCCTTACATTAAAGGGTTTGTCAGGCGTTTAATACTGATGACCTATTCTCAGGGTAGGTCGTCGGCATCTGATCAGTGGGGGTCTGACTCCCACAGCACCCCACGCCGATCAGCAGTTTGAAGAGGCTGGGGTGCTTCTCCGAGCGCTGCTTTCTCTTCCAAGTCCAGTGATGTCTTATGAATCACACAGCCTAGGTTCAAGCGAATGGGGCTGCGAGGAGACCATGGCGTTCACCAAACAGCTGATCAGTGGGGGCTTCCGGTCTCAGTATAAAACCCTCAGAGAGCCCATTAGATTAATTCTCAGTGCCGGTACTGCCACTAGTAATAACTCCGGGCCGACAGAACTACCGAGGACAAAGCTTTACCTAGCTGCTACAATGTGGAATTTACATGGAAGGTTACAAAGATCTTCAAATTTCCAACTCGTAACCATAAAAAAAATAAAAAATAAAACACTACAGGGTGATTAGAGAATATTTAAGTTTCAGCTATATAATAATGACATTACAGTAGGCGACTGTCATTTACGTAATTCCTCTGATTACAGACTAATCACTGTGTGATGTATGTATGTATGCGATGTATGTATGGATGAAGAACACATGTTCATAATAAAGCCCAATAGGGGATTCTCTTAGAATTAAATATTGATTTATCTCAGCACAGCAAGTAAGCGGCGCCCCTATGGATGGACTGTATATACGGACACTGCCAGATATCTCAGAGACCTAATTGGAAACCTAACTTAGTTACATTAACTCATTTCCTTTACAAGATCCTCTAAAAAGCAGCAATTTGGCTATTCTGTTAGGTAAAAATAAATAAAATATATATTTGATTCCTTAGTGGTTGATACTTTTTAATGACTGAAAACATGATAAAAGGCATCTCTTATTTTATCTTCTATGTAGGGCTCATGCACACGACCGTATTTTGCATCAGAGTCCGAATTGCGTGCGGATTGCCCGAGACCCATTCATTTCTACGGGTCTGCAAAAATCAGACAGCACACGGTTGTCATCCACGTGTTTGTTCTGCAAACGACAGAACTTGTCCTGTTTTTGCCCGTATTGCAGACAAAAATAGTCATTTCTAGTGATGGGAGTGAGAAAAACGCAGACTGCACACAGAATTTGCGGACCACAATGCCGAGGATCGCGTGCATTAGGCCTAACTGGCTAACAAGATACAGATCTATTTTGCCATTTTGATAGGGATCTATTCTATGCCAGACTCCTTTCACTTTTGGCAGTTTTTCAGTCACCAACATGGCACGGTGACCTTTGGGCCTGGCAGGCGTTAGACGGCTCACCTCATGTCTGAAAACCAAGCCCACTATGGCAGCAACCAGTTCAATCAGGAAGATGATGGACAGGAACATGGCGTACTTAAAAGAGAGAAAGAAACACACAAAAAGAGCGTGACAATTAATAAGAAGAACTCCTGTCGATCGATGATTTTCAGTAATAATTTGGACATGCTTCCATGCGACAGCAGAATATAAATACGGGCAATACTGTCAATGAAAAATATCATTTACTTAGCAAAATATTTATGCAGCTGCTACAAGAACAAATGTTCCAACATAGAAGATTGTCTGACCAAAGAGGAATCTATGCCGATATAACGGGAACCTGTCACCGGGATGTTGTGTATAGAGCTGAGGACATGGGTTGCTAGATCGCCGCTAGCACATCCGCAATACCCAGTCCCCATAGCTCTGTGTGCTTTTATTGTGTAAAAAAAACCTAATGATTTGATACATATGCAAATTAACCTGATATTAGTCCTGTCCCTGACTCAACTCACGTACAGGACTCATCTCAGGGTAATTTGCAAAGTTTTTTTTACACAATAAAAGCACACAGAGCTATGGGGACTGGGTATTGCGGATGTGCTAGCGGCCATCTAGCAACCCATGTCCTCAGCTCTATACACAAAATCTTGGTGACAGGTTCCCTTTAAAGGGGTGTTCCAGTTACATTGTTACCTCATGTCCACAGGATAGGGGACAAGAGATAACAGGGCCCGTACCCCTTGCAGCTCCCAGAAATGAATGGAGCAGACGGTCGAGCATGCGTTCGGCCGCTCCATTCATTTCTATGGGAATTCGGGAGATATCTAAGCTGAACTTGGCTATATCCGGAATTCCCATAGAAATGAACGGAGCGGCTGCACGCATGCCCAACCCGCCAATCAGCTGTTTGAAAAGGCAGCGGCGCCAGCCTCGTCTCCGCTTTCCCTAGGCTAGTGACGTCACATTCCTCGGTCTCATGGCCTGGGTGCAGCTCAGCCCCATTGAGGTGAATGGGGCTGAACTGCAATACCAAGCAATGCCCGTATACAATGTACGGCGCTGTGCTTGGTGCCTTCTCAAACAGCTGATCGGCAAGGGTCCCGGGTGTCAACCCCCCAACTATCAGATACCGATGACCTATCCAGCGGAGGTTAAACAGCGCCACTGGTCATGGATTACGCAGCTAGATCCATCTGTCGAGGGATCTTGCCATTCCAGCTCCATTAACACTGCACAGATTTACAAGGATGAGATCACCGAGATCTTAGACATCTACTTTCAGTCTTAAACATATTTCTTACCAATTTCAACATCCAAGTGCTCGCCCGGCAGGTGGCAAAACAGCCAAAAGTGCCCAGCAGGATAATAACGGCTCCAGTGCCAATGAGGACGTAGGGCACGTTGGTGGCATTTTCGTTGAGTAGTGAAAAGTACACATCCAAGCCAACTTTTCCCCAAACTCCTACTGTCAGTAGTATGACACCTGTGATCTGAAGATAAAAAAGGGTAGAAATAAGATGAGGAAAGCACAAGAAAATGTCACATTTGGTTACAACAATCTTAAAGCGCGGCTCTACTTATATGAAGTTGGCTTTCATGGTTGCCACTGAAATGAATGCTTGGCCACGGGTGAAGCTACATCTGCGAGAGCAGGAGCCACACTCTGGAGAGGCTGACAACCGGCTAACTTGGGCGATGTCCCAAAAAAGGGGCCTTCTTTAACGTCCATAAGTCCTAATTGGCTAAGGAGAGGGTTACTCAATAAGGAGAACCCCTGGAAGGTATGTTACGCCTTTAGTAATGGACCCTTTTACATCGCTCAGCGTTCCGTCCCGACAATCGCCTGCTCGTCAGTGAAGGAGACTGATGTATTTACATGCAGCGATCTCCTCCACAGTATGGATAGCTAATGCCGTCGCTCAATCCCGTACAGAATCGTTGTTTGCCGGCAGCAGATCATGATTAGGCAGCACAATCCGTTTCCGGCAAACAGCGATTCAGGTGACTGCATTATAGATCGCATCCCCTGATGGACAAGCATTTCGCGGCACCTTTACACTGGCAGATCAGCTCTACAGAGTGTGCCTACGAATGCAGGTTAGCGATGCTCTGCCCGATGTTCAAAGAGTTAAGAGTTGTCTAGATTATTTAAAATAAAATAAAATAAAATATGACTTAATTGGTTTATAGAAAGGTACACACACAACTATGCTCGTCTGGTCACTCAGCCGCCCCCATCATAACCTTGTGTCGTTAGGAAGTAAATGTTCTGCACGGCTGCCAGCCTCCAGATTGTGTGTGTGCCACGTGTACTGTGCCACGTGTACTATGCCCCCATCATCAACCGAGCGCAGATAATCAACCTGGCAGATACTCGTTTGTGCAGAATTACCTGAGGACTACATTTAGATTATCACAACAACTAAACAGTTATAACCACCTTTTATATAATAATATGTAACTTCACCGAGTCATTTCACCTTAAAGGGAAAAAGAACTATTGTTTAAGTCACGATTTTTATGCTAATATTTTTTAGAATTTTTGGCGAGTTTTTTTTTTTGCATTTCACCATTTATATATATTTTTTTAAAAACTGTATATAATCCTACAATTTTCGCACTGGCCGCCAGGTCTAATAATAGGTCGTGATTTCCTGTTCTGTACAGGTACATTTTCAGTAGCTACTATAACAACAGGCAGAATTACACCTCCATATAGATAACACAGAATCCACCATACAGTAGGTGATATCACAGCTTATCTGCTCCCTCCTGACCTCTGTACAGGTAACAGAGCATGCCTAGCAAACTCTCCCATAGAAGTCAATGGGGTCCGCTCCAGTCCACTGTGTCTAGGGCCCATGTAGACAGGAAGTCTTTAGGGTACTTTCAAAATTGCGTTGTTTGATTCCGGCAGGCGGTTCCGTTGGCAAAACTGTATGCAAACGCATGTTATTTTTTCTGACTGATCAGTCTGAAAAATGCATTGCAATATCGGATCCGTTTTTCCAGCGTCATCAGGCAAAACGGATCCGGTATTTATTTATTTATTTTTACATTTTTAAAGGTCTGCGCATGCGCAGACAGGAATACCGAATCGGTCAGTGCAGCAATTTGAATGCTGGCACTAATACATTCCTATGGGAAAAAAAAATATGTCGGACCCGGTATTCAGGCAAGTGTTCCGTTTTTTTGGCCGGAGATAAAACAGTACCATACTGCGGCATTATCTCCGTCCTGAACAGTCAAAAAGACTGAACTAAAGACATCCTGAACGGATTACTCTCCATTCAGAATGCATGGGGATAAAACTGATCAGTTCTTTTCCGGTATTGAGCCCCTAGGACGGAACTCTATGCCGGAAAAGAAAAACGCTAGTGTGAAAGTACTCTAACATATTGAAAATTGTAGGATTATATACATTCTTATATAGCGACATGAAAAATTAAAACTCACCAAAAATGTTTAAAGGGGTTATCCAGGATTTTCATATTGATGTCCTGTCCTAACTTCTGAGACCCCCCCTGCCAATCCGCTGTTACTCACCGTAGCTAAGATGAGCCCTGGCCTCCTCACAGCTCGCCAAGCACAGCGCGGTACATTATCTAGTGGCGGGCCTTGGTACTGCAGCTCAGCCCCATCCAACTGAATGCGCCTAAGGCTACTTTCACACTTGCGTTCAGAGCAGATACGTCTGCATTATAATGGTAAAAATTTGTGAAAGTAGCTGCAGACGGATCCGTCCAGACTTTCAATGTAAAGTCAATGGGGGACGGATCCATTTGAAGATTGAGCCATAGTGTGTCATCTTCAAACGGATCCGTCCCCATTGACTTACATTGTAAGTCTGGACGGATCCGCTCGCCTCCGCACGGCCAGGCGGACACCCGAACGCTGCAAGCAGCATTCAGGTGTCCGCCTGCTGAGCGGAGCGGAGGCTGAACGGCGCCAGACTGATGCATTCTGAGCGGATGCGCGTCCACTCAGAATGCATTAGGGCTGGACGGATCCGTTCGGGGCCGCTTGTGAGAGCCTTCAAACGGAGCTCACAAGCGGAGCCCCGAACGCTAGTGTGAAAGTAGCCTTAGCCATATGACTGCTGTACGGTAATGTCACTGGCCTAGGCGCACTCGGAGCGTCGCTGTTCAGCGGGTCAGACCCCTGCTGATCTAATACTGATGGCCTATCCTTTAAAAGGGGTTATCCAAGACAAAGCAGACCTCCGGACGTGGCTGACCTGTAGTGGTAATGTTACTGTGATACTTGTGACGCAAGAGGAGCAGGTCACTGCTGCGACCTGCGATTGGCTGCAATGGTCACGTGCCCCCCAGCGATGGATTTTGATATCGTCACAGAGGGCCAGTAAGCGGCAGGGACCAGGTGAGTATCGCCACCACTGCGGGTCGACCATGTCTGAAGGTCTTACTTAGTCTCGGAAAATCCCTTTAACATAAAAATGGGATTTAAACAGCAAGTCATTTCCTGATGACACATTCCCTTTAAATGTAGCTGTTGTCATTTGTCATGGGGCACAAAGGCAAAGTAAAGCCCCCCCCCCCCCCCCGGACTCACCCTGCCTGATGTAGGAATGATATAAAACCAGTTTGGGTAGTCTGTGGGTTTAAAGCGCCTGAGTAATAAAACTTACATGTGTTTGTAAATGTTTGTGAACCAACATCAAACATTCCCTGATGCTCAAAACAAGACGAAAATAAAACAACGCACATGATATAAACAACCGCCGGCGGGATTTGTTGTAGGACTATTGGGCGTCTGATCGCTGTAACTGGAGAAGGAAGAGGCGGCGGCGCTCGGCCCGGTCCGTGGCTTCCTGTTACAGAGCCGCACCTGTCCAGGTACAGAATTCTCAGCTGCAGCACAGCCTTATTTACAGGTAAAGACGTCTTAGGTTCCATATAAGAGGCTTCTCAGTTCTGTATAAACGGGTTATCCGACCCCCAAAGTAAAATAAACTGAGGCTATGTGAACACTTGCAGATTTTACATATAGTGCCAGCTAAGTGGATGAGATTTTTAAAATCTTACATACCCGGTGCAAAAAATTTCTGCCCAGAAATTGACCACGGGTGCAGATTTTGAAAACCCATAGCACGTCCATTTTTTGAGAGGCTAACACGTGCAGATTTGGCGTTTGTGAATTTTATGCCGGAGCCGCCTGCAGGAGAGCTGCGCCGCCAACGTGATTTCACAGAATTGTGTCCGCCATGCGCACACCCGGCATAGCTCATCCTCACACAACATGTACATTAGAGGGAGAATACACAGGAATATCGCACACAACTTACCGGATTGCTCCCATCCAAAGCAGGGTCAAGCACAATGAAAGAAAAGAGGCGTTAACAAAGCTTATAAAATGGTTCATTTTCAAATGAGGTAAAATTTTTTTATAAAAAGACAAGTCGCCTGCCTCCTCTTATAGGCAGGTTTATACAACAGCGGACATGACGCCTACACTGTGCGGCCATTCAGCGATATTCCTAAAAGGGGTGAGGCTGGGACTGACCAGCTGCCTAATGCGTATAGGGGCACCCCAACCCCATCCCCCAATGGCGAATGTTGGGGAGATAAGGAGTGAGCAGCAGGAATTCAACTGCCCGATCCTTCCCTTCTGGCAGCGACTTATTTCCCGCTCTCTGTTCCAGATACATGCATGCTCGGCCGGGCACAGAGTCCATGCCTATGGAGGTGTTAGAGGAAATCACTGTCAGCACTGTCTAGGCGATTAAAGACACAATTGCATTCATCGATTTATAGCCGATGACAGACCAGCATTTTCATGTACAAATTCGTTTGCATACAATCATTGGGGTTGTCTCGTTTCCTATATTGATGACCTATCCTCAGGATCATCAATATCCGATCCGCGGGGGTCCGACTCCTGGCATCCTGCCAATCAGCTGTTTGAAGAGAACGCAGAGCTCATACAAGAGCCGCCTTCTCTTCGCCGTCGACACCGTAGCTGTGAGTAGGTGTAATCACAACCCCACGTTCCCCATTCACTTCAATGGGAAGGAGCAGTTACAGTCCGTCTGCTCCTTCCCATTGCCGTGAATGGGTCGGAGGACCTGCAAATTCACCCGCTCGACGTTGCGATGTTAACAGCAGGCAGATAAACCGTGAAAAGACAACAGGGCTCGCACAAGTGCTGCGTTCTCTTCAAACAGCTGATCAGTGGGAGCGCTGGGAGTCAGACCCCTGCCGAACTGAGGATAGGGCATCAATATAGGAAACAGGACAACCCCTTTAACCGAGAATCCTATTTAGACAGCAACGATTAAGAGTACTTTCACACTAGCGTTTTTCTCTTCCGGCATAGAGTTCCGTCCTAGGGGCTCAATACCGGAAAAGAACTGATCCTTTTATCCCCATGTATTCTGAATGGAGAGCAATCCGTTTAGGACGTCTTCAGTTTAGTAGTTTTGACTGATCAGGATCGAGATAATACTGCAGCATGCTACCGTTTTATCTCTGGCCCCAAAAAACTGAACACTTCCAGCATATTTTTTCCATAGGAATGTATTAGTGCCGGATCCCGCATTCAAAATACCGGAAAGCTGGATCAGTTTTTCCGGATGACACCGGAAAGACAGATCCGGCATTTCAATGCATTTGTAAGGCTACTTCACAAGCAGATCCGAACGGATCCGTCCAGCCCTAATGCATTCTGAGTGGATAAGGATCCGCTCAGAATGCATCAGTCTGGCTCCGTTTCGCCTCCGTTCCGCTCAGCAGCGTTTGTGTCCGCCTGGCTGTGCGGAACCAAGCGGATCCGTCCAGACTTACAATGTACGGATCCGCTTGACATTGACACAATATGGTGCAATTTCAAACAGATCCGTCCCCCACTGACGGATCCGCTCCGAACGCAAGTGTGAAAGTAGCCTTAGACGGATCAGGATCCTGATCAGTCTTACAAATGCCATCAGTTGGCATACGTTTTGCCGGATCTGCCACAAGTGTGAAATTACCCTTAGATAAAACAAGCCCGATTTCACATCGTTCACATTGCTGATCACATGGTGTAAATTTACATTTCCACAAATCAATAACGACAAGTGATAATTTGTTTGCAGAAATGATTTTACAAGAGTCGAACAAGCGTTTCCGGTGCAGTCGTTCAGTCACACACTACACGATTATTGTCATTAGTGTTCAAATTGTAACAATTATCTGCTCCTCTAAATGCGCCAATAGACAACCTCAGGCGCACTGCTGTGGACTACAGGTCACACAATTAACCCACAGTAATTCCCCACTATGGTAATTAAATAAAGCAAAAACAGCATAAAATAAGATTTTTTCTCTATTCTGCCTGCAGTGACATTTTATTATAATAGAAGAATACGGTTCCGAGCTGGAATCGCCGGCTATTTATGAAGCTGGACTGGAGCCGCCCAAAGCATTTCTGAGGAAGTGAAGAGTATATACAAAGGACGGTTTACAGAGTGAACTCCCAGCATCATCGCTGCTGTAATAACAGCCGACCAGCTGGCCACACACTAAAGCAGGCATGGCCACCTGTGGCTCTCCAGCAGTTGTAAAACTACAACTCCCACCATGCCCTGCGGTAGGCTGCTAGCTGTAGGCAGTCTGGGCACGCTGGGAGTTGTAGTTTTACAACAGCTGGAGGGCCGCAGGTTGGCCATCCCTTCACTAAAGGCTCCTAGGAACATTCTTTCCCCATAAACTGCCCTGATCACCCAATGAATGAGTGAAAGCATCGCTGAAGTGGACACTAAAATCATCATTTTTGGGCTCCTCTGAATTAAACTTGCACCAGTGTAATGTTTTCCGACGCTGCAAGTTCACTTCAGAGAAGCGGTGTTCAGTCCGGGAAATACTGCTCCCACATGAAGCTTGTTACCCGTCCTGAATACGCTTGTGTTATGTCCTTTTACACAGTCCAATGGGCGAGGTAATTATCGAGAATAATTCATATGTTCCCAGTAATTGCCCGTTTGTGAGAAGAGATTATAGATACATTTCCATGCAGCAATCATCTCTGTATCGGGATGAGCAATCGCTACTACGATCACTTGTGTCCAATGCAAATTCGCTGTTTGTGGGCAGCAGATCCCTGATTTACACAAGATTAAGTAACTATGTTTATTAGCACCGCATTAACAATGCTTGCACCTAATGAACGAGTGCTTGGGTGATCAGTGGCAGATATATATATATATATATACTAACTCTATACGCCATTGGCGACCGGAACATGTATACAACAAGCCACTGGTCCGTACAGCAGACCAGTCTATCCCAAACAACCCAATTATAATTGATAATGGTGCGATTCTAGATTGACTGGAATGTAGATATTTGGAACGGAAACTAACGGAACGTCTACAGAAGACAACATCGCTGCTTAGATGAAGTTCTTGTCATATCAGAGCTCAGCACCAATATACATATGCCACTATTGTTGCCACATCCACATCAATGGGTTTCCCAGGATTTCTGACTGATGGGGTCCGACGCCCCCGCCGATTAGCTGTTTTTTCTAGTTGTATCAACGGGACTCCACAGCTCCGAACAGTGCGGCGGCCATGCTTGGTTACTGCGGTGCTGCTCCTGGTCTCTTCATACAATGTGGGCCTTTGCTCATTTGTTTGTCGGGTGATCTGCAGCATATTTATATATGGGAAATTATTGGGAACAAGTGTTGCTAGTTCCCAATCATCGACCTGTGTAAAAGGCCCCTTACTCTGACTGTATTAATCCTGAAACGAAGCCTTGCCTTTGCAAGAATACAATGAAACAGTTGCCCACCATGTCTGCGAGACAAATGTCTATCAGGTTGGGACATGTAAACTAAATCTTATAAGGGACCTCTGCACAAAAGCCATCACATACAACCTAAGGCCCCTTGCACGCGGTCGTATGTAATTTGCGGTCCGCAAAAAAATAAGGATGACATTCGTGTGCATTCTGTATTTTGCAAAACGGGACAGCCGGCCCCTAATAGAACAGCACTATCATTGTCCGTAATGCGGACAATAATAGGACATGATACATTTTTTTGCGGAACGGAAATAAGGACATACGGAATGCACACAGAGTAACCTTTTTTTTTTTTTTTTTGCTGACCCATTGAAATAAAAGGTTCCGCATACTGTCCGCAAAGAAAAAAACGGAATGGACACAGAAAGAAAATAAGTTTGTGTGCAAGAGCCCTAACAAGCAGACGGCCCCCGCCTACAGGGTAGATGGCATCCATCGCAGAGGACTGCCGCTGCGGGCACCGAACTGAACAGAGTGAAACCTTACCGCGATGTACCTACAGTTTCTGCCCGTACTCCTAGGTAACTACACTTTGGAAATTACACTACAAAAAGTTACATTTTAATAAAATGTTATAGCTCACAAATCTGAACGAATGACGTAAAACCGTAACGCCACGATGTGCGTTCCCACCCTACAGACGGATTAGCTGAGATTCAAGGTCATATCTATCAGATTAATTAGATAAAAATATTTTAACATTAAATTCCACGAGTCTCCTAAAGGTCCATCATTTTGCATCTATCAGATGTGTCCAGACGGCTATTTTAGGCTGCGAGCCGGACATGACCGATATACGTGTACTGAACTTCAGTGCACAGACCCGGTGTCTATAGACTGATGGCGCCGGACAGATAAACTCCGCGTGCAGCGTTCTTCTGTCCAGCATCACAACGGATGCACGGGGTGAATGGGATCAGTTCTCCTCCGACACGTTCTGCTTCAAGACTGAGGCCACTGAACCAGATATAGGTGAAGGGGCCCTTCGAAAACTCATCTGAATCAAACTGATATTCTCATTCTTCTGAGATTTTTTGAATATTTCAGAAACCAGCAGGTCCCACCGATGCCGGATCAGAGGAATTTAACATACTTTGGAATTCCTATATAGGTCTATTGAACAAGTCCGGTCACCAGCTTGGGATGGAACACCGCGGTGTGAATGTCTGGTGGGGGTGCGAGATCTCTCCGGAATGTAACACGTCGCTGTTCCTTCTAACATTTACACCATTATTAAAAAGATCAGTTTGCACCTTCCTTACAAAAGCTCGAAATGAGTCTAGAAATGTAAAGATCCAATATCCGAAAATAATTACCAGTCCGGACAATTCCAAGGAGCCAACGCGTCTACACATTGGCCTAACATTTCGGGTTGTTTTGTATCGATGACTATGAAGCCTCTTATAGCCGGACGGCCAGATCCTGGGGCTCATCTGATACTCATGTTGTGTTTGATATTTTGTAGTTACAATGTATTGTTCCAGAGTCGGGATCTGAGCGACTTGACTCTACTGCCGATTGTGGCTCAAGTCCCCCTTGACAAGCTACAGTTACCAGTTGGAGCATAATGGGGTAGATTTATCAAAACTGGTGTAAATAAAATCTAGCTTAGTTGCCCATGGCAACCAATGACTCTTTTTATATTCTATTTTTTTGTTTCTCTGATCTTCCAAGTTATAAATTCCCCCTTTAAGTGCTTTTATCTCTAGCAGAACGAAATTGCAGACCCATTCATTTCTATGGGGCAGCTGCCCGGACACGCACTTCCGGATCTGCAATTCCGTTCCCGAAAAAATAGAACATGTCCTATTCTTGTCCGCAATTGCGGACAAGAATAGGCATATTCTATAGTGCCGGCAACGTGCGGTCCGCAAAATGCGGAACACACATTGCCGCTGTCCGTGTTTTGCGTATCCGCGGCTCCGCAAAAACACGTTGCGGACATGTGAATGGAGCCTAAGGCATTGTGCACACAACCGTATTTTTCATCCATGTGCTATCTTTTTGTGGATAGCACACTGATCCGTTTATTTCTATGGGGCTATGCACACATCCGGATTTTTTACAGATCTGTGTGGCTATTCCACAAATGATAGAAGAAGATGTCCTATTCTTGACTGGATGAGCGATAAATATTTTTTTTGTGGATAGGACAAAAAAGCGCTGCACTCGGCCATCTCTGGAACTCCCATAGAAACGAATGGAGCAGCCGGGTGCAAGTGCGTCCAGGCCACGCCGTTCATTTCAAGGGGACTGCAAGTCCCCGTTCTGATCGGAGGGGGTTCTGCTGCGATCTAATAGGTACCCCCTATCCAACTTAAAGTAACTGGAATATAATTCATCATTCTATTGCATCTTTTATGCAGGCTAAAATAATAAGAATCCTAGTTTGCTGGTGGCAGATCGTGCCGTCCAATCCCCCTCTGCTGCCGGCAAATATTACACTGTGGGGACGAGCGATGGGGTTAGCCATCACTACTCCCTATACTGTGGAGAAGATCGCTGCATGTAACAGCATTCAACGCTTCCTCCCCGACAATTAGTGATGATGGAAGCGAGCTTCCAATCCTGGATCGCTTTGGTCATAACTTCGTTTGAATACTGTACGGAGCTTCGTCTCCATACAGTATTCAAAACGTACGGGCTCCAGCAGCTTGAAAGGAGTTATCACTAGGAATGAGCGAACTTCATACTTTGTTCGGGTTGTGGTATCCATTATACAGGCCATAGACTTCTATTATAACGGAACGCCTCTAAATTGCGTTATGGTCCGTGGTAATGGAATCCATAACGCAATTCAGCATATACCCCAACCCGAACTTTCAAATATGAAGTTCGCTCATCCCTAGTTATCACCAAGGTCTCGGCATTCGACTTTTAGAATTTAAAAAGCATTCTAAAACAGGAATGCGAAGCCGACTTCAGATCCAAAATTTTAAAATGTTCCCCCCAAGTTGAAAAATCAAATCCCAAAGTTATTCACCGAAGCCCCACAAGACTTTGGTGATAACTGCGATAGGAAAAGACCAGCACTCGACTGTCAGTCTTCTCCTATCATTGTTAGATTTGGGACGCCAACCCTGGGACACGTGCACCGACCAGCAGGTATATCGCAGCGCCGACTGACTGTTGTTACGGAATTTGATGATAACTAGGGAGGAACGAATCGACTTCGGATGAAACATCTGAAGTCAATTCGCATAAAACGTAGTTCTAATACTGTACGGAGCAGAAGCGCTGTACAGTATTAGAATGTATTGGCTCCGATGAGCTGAAGTTATTGCTTCTCAATAACTTCATAAATTAATTTGTACTGTAAAAAAAAAAATCCCGAACTCTGGTTTTTCGCCGTCAGAATTAAAGTTAATGTTGCTGCCCAACATGATGGCCCTTGCGACAATCTTTTGAAGGACAAGTGTATGACGGGTCTAGCAGAACGTTGCTTTTATGCCCAAGTGACTGGCATTTTGAGATTAAATGCCACATGCCCGGGGCCACCAAGTCACAGCTCTAAACACTAGTGTTGAGCGAACTTCTGTTTTAAGTTCGGCGTCTAAAGTTCGGCTTCCGGTTAGCGGAGAATCCCGACATGGATTCCGAATACTGTTGTGGTCTGTGGTAGCGGAATCAATAATGTCCGATTATTGATTCCGCTACCACGGACCACAACGGAATTCGGAATCCATATCGGGATTCTCCGCTAACCGGAAGCCGAACTTTAGACGCCGAACTTAAAACAGAAGTTCGCTCAACACTACTCAACATTGATAACCCTGTCCCACATTTTTTTCCAGTGAGGTCAGATTCTACGTAGGGATGAGCGAACTTCTGTTTTCAAGTTCGGCGAACAAGGTTATAACACTTATGGTCCGTGGGTAGCGGAATCCATAACGGAATCCTTAGATAACCTGAACCTTGTTCGCCGAACTTGAAAACAGAAGTTGGTGAGCGAACTTGTGTTTTAAGTTCGGCGTCTAAAGTTCGTGTTATCGAAGAATCGCTTTATAGATTCCGCTACCACGGACCATAACGGAATTTAGAATCCATAACGCGATTCTTCGATAACCCAAACCCGAACTTAAAACACAAGTTGGCTCAACGCTACTTCTACGCTTTGATATACGAGCTCGTGGTTTCTCACTAGTCCATCGGTTCCAGTCGGACATCAAGAGCAAATGTCTACAATCAACTTAAAGGACAAGAATATCCAAAAATACAAAAGCTTTCGCGCGTCCGATCATCCGGAAACCTTCTCCACTCCAAGGAAGCAGCAGGAGGAGAGCTGAGGAATGTGGAACTGAATGGCTGAAATAACATGAAACCCCCCAGAGCACAAAGAGGAGAAGCCCCAATCCCAGCAATGAGCCCCCCACCCAGAGATACAGCGACCCCCGTCTCGGCCGCTGCTCCTTACCCAGAAGATGAAGGTGTAGATCAGCAGGACGCTCTTCAGACAAGTTATAACGGGCTTTGTCTGCAGCCGACGGGACGGGGACGCCATGGCTTCACCGAACTTCTGCCAGATCCGACCTGGATGCCGGAAACACCCGAGCGAGCGCCGGAAACTCCCGAAGGCACTCGGCCACTCCCGGCGGCCAAGGTGTAGCAGAGCCGAGTGTGCGGCTTGTACTGGCGGAGCTGACAGCAGGAGTCCAGAGGTTGTGGAGAGCCCTCGGGGTGTAGTTTACATTGGCGCCGCCTTCATGTCACAGAGTAGTGTGTATGGGGGTATAGGACCTCAACATGACGAGAGAAGCGGCTGCCAGGCAGATCTGATGCCGCTTATCCCCAGACTATTGGTTCCCACAAATATCGCACAGCGGTGCTAAGACCTATCCGTCTGTGCACAGTTCACACGTAAAAATACTGATCTGCAGGATATAAGGCGACACGGCGACTATTTGTCACACAACATTTATTGTAAGGATAGTCTATGTCGGCTGCGACGTGACGCGGGTATTTGTGCAGCTGTCGTGTTGCAGTGGGATGGCGAACCTCCGGCACTCCAGCTGTGGTAAAACTACAACTCTCAACATACACGCTTGGCTGTTCTCAGAACTCCATAGAAATGAATGGAGCATGCTGGGAGTCGTAGTTTCCCCCGCCGCTGGAGCAGCCACCACGGCCATACACTATCCTTACGATAAATGTCGCGATGTAGTTGTACCCTTCTTGGTGCCTTTAGGGGAGAGGAACAAATCTCATCCACGTGCCAAGGAGCGACGCAGGAGCGGACCCGTCGGGCAGAGTTAAAGGGTTCTGCGGTTTGTTTAAGCTGATAATCGGAGCGCCGCGGCCTTCTCGCTCCGCTCACCAAGCACAGCGTTTCCCCCATCTCGATTGTTACCCACATTCTTTATTTTGTGATTTGCAAATTAGCTGTAACAAGGGGGTCACCATTGCAGTGAAAGCCCCGCGTCGTGTCTCGGCCGGCCCAGCCCACGGATTTGTGTAGTCTAGGCAGAGGAGATGTAATCTCGCCAGCCGTGTGTTCTCGTGTGTCGGCACTTCAAGAATTGGCGCACTCACAGTACAGGCCTGATGCTTGCCGGATGGGGGGAGTAGTACAGATGGCTTCTACACTTTAACGTGTGTGCGACGATTCCTGAAGCATTGGCACGCGAGCGGGAACATCTCGCCTGCCACTCAAAGCTGGGGGTCACCTTCTCAGGCTACTTTCACATCAGCGGTTTTGGTTTCTGGTTTTGAGATCCGGCTCACAGGATCTCAAAACCAGCCCAGAATGGTTCAGTTTTGTCCCCATTCATTGTCAATAGGGACAAAACTGATCAGTATCAGTTCGGTTTTGTGTCCGTTTCATGTGAAACTAAACAAACCAGATCCGGCATGAAAATCAATGTAAGTCAAAATGGTGCCGAATCCGATTTGTTCAGTTTCTATTTAATACAACCAGATCCGGATGAAATGGAAGCGTTTCTGTACCGGATCTCAAAACTGTAATAAAAAAAGTTGATATAAACGTAGCCTTAAAGTAAGTCGTCATGCACGCGTCCGTTGTGCGGCTGTTCCGTGCATTGGGGACCACAATTTGCGGTCCCAAAGGCACGGGCAACATACGGCAGAAGCCGGGACAGATCGAGACCCATTATATACGGGAACAGCAGTGTGCACGAGGCCTAAATCTGAGTCGGTTATCCAGAGTTAGGCCTCATGCACACGACCGTATGTATTTTGCGGTCCGTAAAAAACGAATCTACAAAAAATACGGATGTCAGTGTGCATTCCGTATTTTGCGGAATGGAACAGCTGGCCCCGCACAGAACAGTCTTATGCTTGTCCGTTATGCTGACAATAATAGGAAACGAAATGCACACGGAGTAACATTCTGAAATGAATGGTTCCGTATACGGTCCGCAAAAAAGAACGGACACGGAAAGAAAATACGTTAGTGTGTGTGAGGCATCACCGTTCCACTCCATTCTGTCTCCAGCCCCTTCCTCGCTGCTTTTCAGGGCCTCAAGGTTATGTCCTCTCAGGGCCTCAAGGTTATGTCCTCACAGGGCCTCAAGGTTATGTCCTCACAGGGCCTCAAGGTGATGTCCTCACAGGGCCTCAAGGTTATGTCCTCACGCGGCCTCAATGTTATGTCCTCACAGGACCTCAAGGTTATGTCCTCACAGGGCCTCAAGGTTATGTCCTCACAGGGCCTCAAGGTGATGTCCTCACAGGGCCTCAAGGTGATGTCCTCACAGGGCCTCAAGGTGATGTCCTCACAGGGCCTCAAGGTGATGTCCTCACAGGGCCTCAAGGTGATGTCCTCACAGGGCCTCAAGGTGATGTCCTCACACGGCCTCAAGGTTATGTCCTCACAGGGCCTCAAGGTTATGTCCTCACAGGGCCTCAAGGTTATGTCCTCACAGGGCCTCAAGGTTATGTCCTCACACGGCCTCAAGGTTATGTCCTCACAGGGCCTCAAGGTTATGTCCTCACAGGGCCTCAAGGTGATGTCCTCACAGGGCCTCAAGGTGATGTCCTCACAGGGCCTCAAGGTTATGTCCTCACAGGGCCTCAAGGTTATGTCCTCACAGGGCCTCAAGGTTATGTCCTCACAGGGCCTCAAGGTTATGTCCTCACAGGGCCTCAAGGGCCTAAACGCAGAGAATTTCCACAGTGGATTTGCAGGCAGAAAATCCCTAACATTTACGGTAACAGAAAAGTGGAGGAGGTCACAAAATGTCATCCAGAAACACCTGGGAATCTCTGCTGCTGCTTCCGGCATGGGTGTCATCCTTTGCAATGAATTTGCCTGTAACTACTTTGCAGATTTGCATTACATGTGGACGTTTGTGAACAGCTTCTGGGCTGAATTCAAATGGTGCAGTTAAATCGCGGCAAAAGAAACGCAACTTGACTGCACTGTGTAAATGTGCCCTGTGTGAGTGCTGACACGACGCAGTGCGCCCCCTACAGTCTGCACATGCCTAGATTTCCTGTGACCTGAGCTTTGTTCTGACATTTTCAGTACTGGAATGTCCTTTGTTAGGGCTCATGCACATGAACGTATGCTGGCCAGGCTGCCGCGGACCGCAAATTGCGCTCCGCAATTCACGTGCCTATTGTCTGCGGATGCTGAACCATTCACGTCAATTGGGTCCATGATCCGCATCTGATGTTCAGGATTTCACTTTAATGGGTCCGCATCCATGATGTGGTGCACACACGGCGGTTGCCCGTATATTCCGGACCCGCTGTTTGCAACGGCCGTGTGCATGAGGCCTTAAACAAACATGCAAATCTAGTCTAATGGTAAGAGATCTTACCATATATTAAACCCTCGCATTGCCGGCCAATGAACATGTTGTTTTCTGAATGGATTTCCGTTAGTCGCGGGTTGTTGCTCGTAGTGATCTGGGCGTCTCTGAATTCATGGGAATGGTTTGGTAATGAGGTCACATGTCGTCATGTCAGTGATTACAGTAACGCAGCCTCCTGCTCTGTGATGCTTATTCGGAGGCCCCCCGCAGTCCCACTTCCAGAGCATACTTGTAGATTTGCCGTGCGATTGGACCGGCGTTCCTCCATTGTGTTGCTAATGGTTTTCCTGCCACTAATTCACTTTGATCAATTCATCTGCATTTTGTCCCCGGGACGTCCTCGGAGCTTCTAGCACTGAACAGATCCGTGTAAGGGCTCATGCATTCCGTACATTGGGGCCACAAATTGCAGTCCCCCATTCACGGGCACCGTCCGGGTGTCTGGCACAGACGGATTTAGACCCATTCCACTTGAATGGGTCCGTGATCTGCACCGCAAAAAAAATACAACAGGTTCTATTATTTTTGCGGTGTGGAGGCACAGACGGAAAACCCACGGAAGCACTCTGCAGTGCTTCCGTGGAGATTCGGATTCGTGTCTCCGTTCTGCACCGCATCTTCCGGATTGCAGACCCATTCAAGTGAATAGGTCCTTATCCGTGATGTGCTGCACAAACGGCTGGTGTCCGTATATTAACGACCCGCTGTTTGCGGGCTACAAGACAGGCTCGGCCGGCACACATTCGTATGCATGAGCCCTAAAGCTATCCGTACACATTAAGTAGCTGTGGGCTGGACTATCCTTTGGCAGACATGTATATCACCCAACTCCCCCATACACATACATGTTCGGTTCAGCTGAGTGTTTGTGTTGTTAAGGCCTCTTACCCACAATCGTATGTCCTCTGAGATATACGGTCCGTGAGCGGCCATATGTCCCGGAGAGGTATTGATCATGTGCAGGGGAGCGCGCAGCAGCATAGGTTACTGTGCATGTCAGGCCGCCCGCGGGGCTATTGTACCACACTCTTATGATCATATGAGTGCGGGACAATAGCCCCGCGGGCGGCCCGACGTCCACAGCATCATTGTAATCTATGATGCTGTGCGCTCCCGTGCGTACGATCAATACCTCTCCGGGACGTATGGCCGCTCACGGACCGTATATCTCAGAGGGCATACGGTCGTGGGTAAGAGGCCTAATGGGGAGAGAGGAGAAACCCGCTGACGGACCTGGTTTGTCTGATTGCCCCCCCCCTCAGACTTCACCTGTCGGGGCAGAGTAGGCGCTATACTTGCCCAACCCCTGTATTCTTGGCGAGTTCGGCCTTTAAACTCCCTGACGGCTCTCCTTAAATCTCTTTTTATTATTCAATGATATTCTGCAGGTCATAAAATACAAAGAAAGTCATGATTAGGGATGAAACATCCAAAGTCGATTCTCATAAAACTTCGTTCTAATACTGTACGGAGCGAGCGCCTTCTGTACAGTATTAGAATGTATTGGCTCCGATGAGCCGAAGTTATTAGGAGACTTCGAGACTTCACATAATAACTTCAGAAATTGATTTATACTGTGAAAAACCATTTCCCGAACTCAGGTTCGGTTCCAAGCTGTACCTCGGAACCGAATCCAAGTTCGGGAAATGTTTTTTTGCAGTACAAATTAATTTATGAAGTTATTGCGCGAAGTCTCGGCTCATCGGATCCAATAAATTCTAATGCTGTACAGAGCTCCTGCTCCGTACAGTATTAGAACAAAGTTTTATGCGAATCGACTTCGGATGTTTCATCCGAAGTCGATTCGCTCATCCCTAGTCATGATCCATGAGAAATTGTTCTAATGCAAACAGACTGGTCTTCAACTGACTGCGTTTGGATGTCTACCTCTACAGTGCTCCCTCTGTTTGTAGGTTCCCCTCACACTATTCTCTGGGGGTCCTGGAGCCCCCTGAACCAGCTGTTATCTGTAGGGAGCTAGAAACTCTGAAATAAATGATATACCGTAGTTTTATGTGGGTTTTTCTTTTACTAATTCTGCACAGGACCAGCACGTCTCATGCAAAAACAATAGGTTTATCGCTTGATTCCAAAGGCCAGAACGTACTCCTTTGTAGCGGTATATGGGTTTGTTTTTCTGTGGGACGAGATGTATTTTTTACCAGTACCATATTTGGTACATGGAACTTCTTGACTCTCTTTTTTTTTTTTTTTTTTTGTGGGGGTAGGAAATTATTATTTTTATATAAACTTTATTGACCTTTAATTATTATAATATTATATTATTTTTTTACTCTCAGTGAAGATGGCTTTTATAATGCACTGGTATAACTTTTATACCATGCATTACAGCCTATCACTATAACAATGATAGACGATCTATAAGGCTAAGGGCTTATAAACAGAACAGCCGGCCCCTAATAGAACAGTCCTATCCTTGTCCGTGATGCGGGCAACAATAAGACACGTTCTATCTTGTTTAACAGAACGGCCACGTGGACATATGGAAACAGAATGCACACTGAGTCATTTATTTATTTTTTGTGGCCCCATAGAAGTGAATGGTTCCATGTACAGGCCACAAAAAAAACCGGAGTGAACACGGCAAAACAATACGTTTGTGTGCATGAGCCCCGTCTTCTGCACAGGCAGTCTATTAGACATACAGTAATGGCAGAACTAGGCACCTTTGTTAGCCCCCCAGCTGCAGTGACAAGGCATCAGCACCCCACAGTTGTCTTCACGTGGGAACAATGGTGATAAGGAGCCTCTGTGTAACTGCCTAGAAGTTACCGCCATCACAGTGCTGAGCTCACACTGATCCCCAGCGCTCTGATCAGCGCTGCCTGTGCGGGGTCTCTTCAGTCCTTGTAGCCTGCGCCAGGATCAATGGTGTGGGCGGCAGGGACTGATCAGAGTACCCGGCTGTGCTGATACAGTGCTCCAGAGGAAAAAAATCACTATGACTATTCTACAAAAAAACAAAACCGCCAGACACTAAAAGAGCAAATAAATCACATTTAGGTGCTGAGAACCTTTCTCCTGTTCTATGACTTAGGCCTCATGCACACGACCGTAGTTATGGTCCGCATCTGAGCCGCAGTTTTTTGCGGCTCGGATGCGTACCCATTCACTTCAATGGGGCCGCAAAAGATGCAAATTGCAAAACGCACACGGACGCCATCCGTGTTTTGTGGATCCGCAATTTGCGGACCGCAAAACACACAACGGTCGTGTGCATGTAGCCTTAACGTAGTCTAGGGGCAAAAGCACATAGCTGGTTAATAGGTCGGTGTGGTACAAGTACCCATAGTGTACCCCACATTGACTATACTGGCCAGTAGTGCATGTAAATGTAACATTATACAGTATTACCGCAGTCTCCAGTACAGTGTGAGCATGCCGCGGATAAACCATGTTTTTTCACCGCAGATTTTTTTCTTTGCAAAGGATGCAAATCTGTACATGTAGCTCATTTGGATTTTGCTGCAGGTCAGTTATAGGTTTGCCATAGAGTCACTGGTATGACGGTCCCACACCGGAGCCTTCTCATTATTTGACAATGCTTTCAAACTTTTTTCATGTGTGATTTTATGTTAACAAAAAAAAAAACACTTGTCCAATGTGCAATTTTACTTGTAACCACCTGACCGTGTGGCCTAATGGATAAGGCGTCTGACTTCGGATCAGAAGATTGAGGGTTCGAGTCCCTTCATGGTCGTTTTTTTTTTTTTTTCATGAATTCGACTTAGGGTGGGTTCTTGCATTGTATTTTTTATTTTTTTGCCATTGTTTTCCGACAGTTTTTTGAGCCAAAGCAAAAAAAGTGGGTTTGAATAGAACAAAAAATAAAATAAAAGGGGAGATTTATCAAAGATGGAGGTAGTACTGGCTTAGTTGCCCATAGCAACCAATCAGATCCCACCTTTTATTATTGGCAGCTCCTTTGGAAATTAAAAGGTGGAATCTGATTGGTTGCTATGGGCAACTAAGCCAGATCTACTTTACACCAGTTTGATAAAACTCCCTCAAAGACTTGTACTTTTCCTCCTGCTGGATCCACTTCTAGCTTTAGCTCCAAAAACTGCCACAAAAACCTACAATATTTTTTGCTTTATGAGACGCACTTTTTACCCCAAAAGTGTGTGTGGGGGGGGGGGGGGGGGGGGGGGAATGGCAGTGCATCTCATAAAGCAAATACTAGTGAGCACTTCCACTATAAAAGCGCTCACTAGTATTCAGTAGGTGCGGGGAGCGCTGTTGGTACTCACCCTCCTTGGTCTTCTTACCTGGGGCTATCCTGCACTGTCCTGACTTACGTTGTCAGGGCATAATGTGCGCCGGAGAAGACAAGCGAGCGCGACTGCAGAGAAGACTGCCGGACCTGGGGAGGAGCTGTGGAGCAGGAGAGTTAAATGAAGCTATTTATTTTAAAGGGAGTCTGTCACCAGATTGTGACCTTATAGACCGCTTACATAGCGCTGTAGCATAGCAGTCTATGATTCTAATGGTACCTTTGATGTTTGCTTCTGAAGTTCCCCCAAGGCAAAAACGGACTATTATTCATATGTAAATTAGGGCTCGCAAGTGCCCAGGGAGGGGTTCACCTCGTTGGAGCCCAGGCTGTTCTGCCTCTTTTCGTCATATCCCCGCCCCAGCCTCTTCCTCTGCCCGCCCCGCTCTTCCTTTGCGTCCTCCTTCTCTGCAGCCGGATCCCGCGCCTGCGCTATCCATTGCTTGGCCGGGGCATGCGCACTGCGATGCCCATTGTGGGCACGGCATCGCATTAGCTACTACGCATGCGCCGGCCAACGGCGAGGAGGCGGACCAGAGACACCCACAATGGGCATCGCAGTGCGCATGCCCCGGCCAAGCAATGGCTAGTGCAGGCGCGGGATCTCGCTGCAGAGAAGGAGGACGCAAAGGAAGAGCGGGGCGGGCAGAGGAAGAGGCTGGGGCGGGGATATGACGAAAAGAGGCAGAACAGCCTGGGCTCCAATGAGGTGAACCCCTCCCTGGGCACTTGCGAGCCCTAATTTACATATGAATAAAAGTCAGTTTTTGCCTTGGGGGAACTTCAGAAGCAAACATCAAAGGTACCATTAGAATCATAGACTGCTATGCTAGAGCGCTATGTAAGCGGTCTATAAGGTCACAATCTGGTGACAGACTCCCTTTAAGGTCTGATCTGACGTCTGGTAGGGGTCTGACATGGAGGTTTGATCTGAGGTCTGATGGGGGTTTGGTTTGAAGTCTGTTGGGTGTTTGATCTGAGGTCTGTTGGGGGTTTGATCTGAGGTCTGTTGGAGGTTTGATCTGAGGTCTGTTGGAGGTTTAATCTGAGGTCTGATGGGGTCTGATCTGAGGTCTGTTGGGGGTCTGATCTGAGGTCTGATGGGGGTCTGATCTGAGGTCTGTTGGAGGTTTAATCTGAGGTCTGATGGGGTCTGATCTGAGGTCTGTTGGGGGTCTGATCTGAGGTCTGATGGGGTCTGATCTGAGGTCTGATGGGGTCTGATCTGAGGTCTGATGGGGGTCTGATCTGAGGTCTGTTGGGGGTCTGATGGGGTCTGATTTGAGGTCTGATGGGGTCTGATCTGAGGTCTGATGGGGTCTGATCTGAGGTCTGATGGGGTCTGTTCTGAGGTCTGATGGGGGTCTGATCTGAGGTCTGATGGGGGTCTGATCTGAGGTCTGATGGGGGTCTGATCTGAGGTCTGATGGGGGTCTGATCTGAGGTCTGATGGGGGTCTGATCTGAGGTCTGATGGGGGTCTGATCTGAGGTCTGATGGGGGTCTGATCTGAGGTCTGATGGGGGTCTGATCTGAGGTCTGTTGGGGGTCTGATGGGGTCTGATTTGAGGTCTGATGGGGTCTGATCTGAGGTCTGATGGGGTCTGATCTGAGGTCTGATGGGGTCTGTTCTGAGGTCTGATGGGGGTCTGATCTGAGGTCTGATGGGGGTCTGATCTGAGGTCTGATGGGGGTCTGATCTGAGGTCTGATGGGGGTCTGATCTGAAGTCTGATGGGTTCAGACATGAAGGTCTGATGGGGGTCTGATCTGAGTTCCTGATATGGGGGTCTGATGTGAGGTCCTGATATGGGAGTCTGATCTGAGGATCTGATATGGGCGTCTGATCTGATGTCCTGACATGGGGGTCTGATAGGAGGATCTGATTTGAGGGATAATATTGGGGGCCTAATCTGAGGATTTGATATAAGGGTCTGATCTGAGGATCTGATATGAAAAATAAAATATATTTTTTCTTATTTTCCTCCTCTAAAACCTGGGGTGTGTCTTATCTTATAAATCGAAAGAGTAACTAAACTTTTATAATAATTTTTAATATGTTGTCCCTAATTCCCTAAATAAAATGTTTCTAATATACTTTATTTTCTGTTTTTACTGTACTTTTATATCCCCAAAGCACTTTTATATTCAGTGTGCGCTTAAAACTCAGCGCTGACAGCTCAGCGGTGTACGGAGTACTCATTTTATGAATGGGGCCGCAGCAGCGCAGGGAGTACTGGCAGGAGAGCTCATTGCAGCTACTGCCCGTGCTCCCCGGACAATTACTAACTCTTGGCATAGTACATGGGTACCCTGCGCCCATGTACTATGCCAGGATTAGCGGAGCGGCTCCTGCATGACAGTTCTCTTAGCGGAGCAGGCAGAAGCATTAGCAGCTCCGCTGTCAGCGGTGTAGGGAGTAAGGTAACGGCCAAAGGGTGAAAAAGACGCTCATAGGGTAAGTAAATTGAGGTACAACAGCTTCCTTCAAAGAGCTGGTGGATACGATAGACTCACCTGTTATGGTTGCAACGAAGTTAAGTGCAACCGTATTGCAGGTGAGCTGTGAGGTATAAAAGGTGCAGGTCAGTGCTACCGGATGCGTCAAGAAGCCCCTTGGGACAAAGGCCAAGTCGCCACTCGGGTATATATTGGAAAACGTGTCTTAGCTTGTCACTGTGGAGTGATCAAGCTGGTAGACGATCATAAGGCGCATTACCACGACCCGGTACAGGATACAACAAAGTTTATTTTGAGACAACGCGTTTCGAGGTCTCGACGGCCCCTTTATCATGTCTGTGTCACCCTAGTTTTTTGTGCAGCTAGGTGTGTACTCTGCCTGGTTTCTTCTAAAAAAGGCGCATGTCCGTATCTTAATTTTGTTCTTGTTACACTTTGAGTGAGTGTAGCGGTTCACCACTACAGTCCTATGTGCGGCACGTGTAGAAAGGGCGCGCAGGCAGTTACACACCCAGCTGCACAAAAAACTAGGGGGACACTGACTTGATAAAGGGGCCATCGAGACCCCCAAACGCGTTGTCTCAAAATAAACTTTGTTGTATCCTGTACCGGGTCGTGGTAATGCGCCTTATAATCGTCTACCAGCTCCACAGTGACAAGCTAAGACAGCGGTGTAGGGAGAACAGAGGTTTAAGCGCACACTGAATGGCACGCTTTAGGGATAAAAAAGTACAGTAAAAACAGAAAATTAATAAAGTATATTAGAAAAAATTGTATTTAGGGGATTAGGGATAACATATTAAAAAAATATTATACAAGTTTAGTTACACTTTAAAGTCAATGAATAGGGCATTCTAAATGAAGTACTTTTGTAATCCACACATTTTACTCTTTGGTAGCGCCCCCTGCTGTTTATCCTTCTGGTCCACCTTCTCCTGCATTCGGTGGTGGACTGACCTGCTCCGTAGCTTCCCTGCTCCCTTCCTTGCTGGCGTAGTGATCTGATAGAGAAGCAGGTAAATTGGTCCAGACACCATTCATTCTTTCCTCATTGCCATATCTATAGCTATATCTCTCTCTAGACAGTAGAGAAAGAAATTGTGGCGGTATTGCATACCATAGGTATCTCTTGGGTTATATGTGAGGGACTGTTTTCTATCCAGGGGACGAGGGGGTTAACAAGCTAATTGCAATACATCCTGGAGACGTATTTTGACAACAGAATTAAGAACTTTGAACAAAAAGTTGAACAATCGGTAGCGTCAGATGACCAAAGATGAATTTGTGTCTGCAGTAGGTAGAATGGTATGCTAGTGATATACACTGTATGGACAAAGTATTGGGACAGCTGCACGTTACACCTACTGAACCTTTTTATGACATCCCTTTTTAAATCCATAAGAATTGTTATTGAGTAGGTGATTCCCCCTCCCCCTTCTCCTTTGCAGCTTAAATAGTTCACTCTCTTTGAGGAAGGCTTTCTAGAAGATTTTGGAGTTTGTATGTGGGAATCTTTGCATATTCATTCAGAAGAACATTTGTGGAGTCAGACACAGATGTTTGACGAGAGAGCCTGTCTCACAATCTCTGTTCTAGTTCATCCCGGGGATGTTGGATGGGGTTGATGTCAGGGCTCTGTGTGGCCAGCCAGGTTCTTCCACACCAAACTCGCCCAACCATGCCTTGCTTTGGGCTCTGGGACAGAAAAGGGCCTTCTCCAAACTGTTCCCACAAAGGTGGAAGCATACAATGGTCCAAAATGTTTTGGTATGCTGAAGCATTCAAATTTCCCTTCACTGGAACTTAGGAGCCTGACCCCCCCATCCCAATAGCATTATCTCTCCTCTCCTACCAAGCTGCACCAACCATCTCTTATCTACACTCGATCTCCATTGCAGTTGCATTTAATTGATGCAACCGCAATAGGTGAGCAAACCATTTATTTTATTAGAAATTTGTTTTGTTGAATTTACTTACCCTATGAGCACCTTCTCTATCCCATTGGCAATTATAAGCTTTACAGTTGGGCAGGCAATGTTCTTCGGGCATCCGCTAACCCAGACATCAGACTGCCAGATTGAGAAGCATGATTGGTCAGTCCACAGAACATGTTTCCGTTCCTCCAGAGTCCAGTGATGCCGTGCGTTACACCACTCCATCCCACTCTTGACATTGTGCTTGGATGCAACTGTTTGGCCATGGAAATGCCATGAAGCTCCCGGTAAAGCACAGGTTTTGTACTGATGTTAATGCCAGTGGAGGTTAGGATCTCTGCAGTTATGGAGCCGTCAGAGCATTGGTGAATGGAACGAGTACTTGTCATTACACTGTAGAGCTGGCACGGAGCGCCTCCTCCTCTTTAAACAGCTGGTCAGTGGGGGTGCTGGGTGTCAGGCCCCCGCCGTTCAGATATTGATGACCTATCCTGGGGATAGGTCATCAATATATATGGCCTGCACAACCCCTTCATCATATGTTGACCATTTTGGAAAGTTTGTTTAGAGGGGGCTGTCCAGCACCTATTCACCTCATGGTTCCCCTTAGATCTCTGTTTCCTGGTCCATCTTGTCACACCATGAATTACAGCTTAGATGATCACCGGGGTTTTTGCTGCCTGTATCTGCTCATTTACATGACGGGTCCACCAGCCGTTCAGCGCCTGTGCGGAATTATAGGTGACTAGGAACAGCCAGAGGAAGTCGCGCCACCATCTTGCAGGCCATGGACATGGAGTATGACAGGCCTTCATTAGGACAACTGTGGGACAGTATAGTCATGTATGGAGGAGACATTATTGTATATAACCTGGGAAATTGGCCAACCCCTAGGGATGGTGTAAGACTAACACCTTACCATTTGGTGACATCACAGAAGTATGCCCCTGATAGTTTATTAAAAGTGAAGATTTTTTCAAAAAAAATTGTTGTTTAGGGTACGGTATGGCATTATTTTGCTTAGATCCTGAAAAACTGCCTTTAGAGTCAGTTCAGTCCTTCCATAGACCAGGATATCGGTCTGTATCAGAATAGTGTATAATTGTTTATTCATCAGAGGGTTGACCTTGGCTGCAAATGTTGCAGACGTTTTCTTAGTAATCTTATCTATGCAGTAAAACATTGGCTGCGCAGCTCTGGGCGTAACTGGTTCTATCAGAACATACAGCACCTAGTTGCCAGCTGTTCTTAGTTTCCAAGTACTGTCTCTGGTTGGAAGAATACACCCTTAAGGTGGCCATACACATGAGTCTAAAGTCGGCTGCAATGGCAGCCATTCTATCAAACTGTCATTTGAAAAATGATTGTTCTTATGGCCGATGGCAGTCCCTGGTCTGCCGAAAATGTAATCCGCCACGATGGAGAACTGTTCATCGGTTGAAAGTAAATGTTAAAGGCATGATCGGCTAAATTCAGCCGATCACTTTCCATTGTGCTCAAGTACCAGGGAGTCCGTTTTTATAAAAAACGGACTCCCTGGTCGTCCAGTTTAGTTGGTGGAATCATTTGTATGAACGACCCTATGAAAAACTGATCGGCCAATCAGTATCTCAAATGTATGGACAGCTAAGGCTACTTTCACACTTGCGTTCGGAGCGGATCCGTCTGGTATCTGTACAGACGGATCCGCTCCTATAATGCAAACGATGGTATCCGTGCAGAACGGAACCGTTTGCATTATATTTCAGAAAAAAGTCTAAGTGTAATTTGTATTCAGATGGATCCGTCCAGACTTTACATTGAAAGTCAATGGGGGGCGGATCCGTTTGAAAATTGCACCATATTGTGTCACCTTCAAACGGATCCGACCCCATTGACTTCCATTGTAACTCTGGACGGATCCGTTTGCCTTCGCACGGCCAGGCGGAGCCAGACTGATGCATTCTGAGCGGATCCGCATTCACTCAGAATGCATTGGGGCAGTACGGATCCGTTCAGGGCCGCTTGTGAGAGCCTTCAAACGGAACTCACAAGCGGAGCCCCGAACGCTAGTGTGAAAGTAGCCTTAAAGGGGTTGTCTACTTACTTACTTACTTTACTGTTGTTGGCCTAACCTCAGGATAGGTCATCAGTATGAGATCAAGTGAATGGGTTCGCATCTGTGATGCGGGGTGCACACGGCTGGTGCATGAGCCCTTAAAGGGCTTCTGTCACCCCCCAAAAGTCATTTTTCATTTTTGGGCTAATTAAAATCCTTATAGTGCGATTATTCAATATATAGGGCTCTTACCTTGTTCTGTAGCTTAGTTTCTTTAAAAACCGCACTTTTATAATATGTAAATTACCTCTCTACCGTCAAGTAGGGCGGTTACTTGCTGGTAGCCGCCGCATCCTCCTTTAAAAAAACGCCCCCTCCTCCAGTTGATTGACAGGGCCAGCGAGCGCTCTCCTCCTCCGGCGGGCCCTGCCAGCATTTCAAATCCCGCGCCTGCGCCTTATGTGTCTTCATTCGGCGCAGGCGCTCTGAGAGAAGGGCGCTCGCTTCCTCAGCACTCCCTCAGTGCGCCTGCGCCGATGACGTCACCTCTAAACCCGAAAGAAGCCCAAAAATAAAAAATGACTTTTGGGGGGTGACAGAAGCCCTTTAAGGTCAAGTTAACAAGCCAAATCTTTGCCTTTTGCGTGGACTGAGTGCGATTTCATATTCCCACGTACGTTTGTTTGTAGGTTTTTGTCAGCCAAGCACCAGGTCGTTATCATTCCATTAATTGCTGACCATGCTCTGGATATCTCCTCAATATAATGTATTCTGAGATACTTTTATAAATCTTGGTTACATAACTCTAGAATTATGGTAAATCTCAGAGTGTAGATTGTCTCATGGAATTAGTTTATTAGAGTTAAAATTAGTAAGGAAAGAAGCAGTAGTTGATTAGATCATCATGTATGTGATTATAGTACATATGTCCATATAATGATCTTTCAAAAATGTTTCTTCCGACATTGAAAAATGTATTGTCAGAAGTGGGATTTGAACCCACGCCTCCATTCGGAGACCAGAACACCCATGTGTAAGGAAGAGTTGCCTCTTGAGTCTGGCGCCTTAGACCGCTCGGCCATCCTGACAGGTATGTTGTCATCAGCCTTACCCAGACCACAGATTTAGAGAAATTATTTTAGCCTGATAAGGGGTGTGGCCTGACTTAAACTGAGCCAACCAATAGACAAGGCCTACGTTGTCAGGCCATAATGTGCGCCGGAGAAGACAAGAGAGAGAGCACAACTGCAGAGAAGACTGCCGGACCTGGGGTGGAGCTGTGGAGCAGGAGAGTTAAATGAAGCTATTTATTTTAAGGTCTGATCTGATGTCTGGTAGGGGTCTGAGATGGAGGTTTGATCTGAGGTCTGATGGGGGTTTGATCTGAGGTCTGTTGGGGGTTTGATCGGAGGTCTGTTGGGGGTCTGATGGGGGTCTGATCTGAGGTCTGAATGGAGTCTGATCTGAGGTCTGATGGGTTCAGACATGAAGGTCTGATGGGGGTCTGATCTGAGTTCCTGATATGGAGGTCTGATGTGAGGTCCTGACATGGGGGTCTGATAGGAGGATCTGATTTGAGGGATGATATTGGGGGCCTGATCTGAGGATCTGATATGAGATCTGCTGAAATATTTTTTTCTTATTTTCCTCCTCTAAAACCTGGGGTGTGTCTTATCTTATAAATCGAAAGAGTAACTAAACTTTTATATTAATTTTTAATATGTTGTTCCTAATTCCCTAAATAATTTTTTTCTAATATACTTTATTAATTTTCTGTTTTTACAGTACTTTTATATCCCTAAAGCGCACCAGTAAGTGTGCGCTTAAAACTCTGCACAACAGAATTAAGAACTTTGAACAAAAAGTTGAACAATCGGTAGTCTCCATAGGAATTGTTATTGAGTAGGTGATTCCCCCTCCCCCTTCGCAGCTAAAATAGTTCACTCTCTTTGAGGAAGGCTTTCTAGAAGATTTTGGAGTTTGTATGTGGGAATCTTTGCATATTCATCCAGAAGAACATTTGTGGATACAGACACAGATGTTTGACGAGAGAGCCTGTTTCACAATCTCTGTTCTAGTTCATTCCAAGGACGTTGGATGGGGTTGATGTCAGGGCTCTGTGTGGCCAGCCAAGTTCTTCCACACCAAACTCGCCCACCCATGCCGCGCTTTGTGCTCTGGGGCACTGTCATGCTGGGACAGAAAATGGCCTTCTCCAAACTTTTCCCACAAAGGTGGGAGCATACAATTGTTCAAAATGTTTTGGTATGCTGAAGCATTAAAATATCCCTTCACTGGAACTTAGGAGCCTGACCCCCCCATCCCAATAGCATTATCTCTCCTCTCCTACCAAGCTTTACAGTTGGAAGATTGCAGTTGGGCAGGCAATGTTCTTCGGCCATTCGCTAACCCAGACATCAGATTGCCAGATTGAGAAGCATGATTGGTCAGTCCACAGAACATGTTTCCGTTCCTCCAGAATCCAATGATGCCGTGCGTTACACCACTCCATCCCACTCTTGACATTGTGCTTGGATGCAACTGTTTGGCCATAGAAATGCCATGAAGCTCCCGGTAAAGCACAGGTTTTGTACTGATGTTAATGCCAGTGGAGGTTAGGATCTCTGCAGTTATGGAGCCGTCAGAGCGTTGGTGAATGGAACGAGTACTTGTCATTACACTGCAGCGCTGGCACGGAGCGCCTCCTCCTCTTTAAACAGCTGGTCAGTGGGGGTGCTGGGTGTCAGACCCGCCATCCAGATATTGATGACCTATTCTGGGGATAGGTCATCAATATATATGGCCTGCACAACCCCTTTATCATATGTTGACCATTTTGGAAAGTTTGTTTAGAGGGGGCTGTCCAGCACCTATTCACTTCATGGTTCCCCCTTAGATCTCTGTTTCCTGGTCCATCTTGTCACACCATGAATTACAGCTTAGATGATCACCGGAGTTTTTGCTGCCTGTATCTGCTCATTTCCATGACGGGTCCACTAGCCGTTAAGCGCCTGTGTGGAATTATAGGTGACTAGGAACAGCCAGAGGAAGTCGCGCCACCATCTTGCAGCCCATGGACATGGACAGGCCTTCATTAGGACAACTGTGGGACAGTATAGTCATGTATGGAGCAGACATTATTGTATATAACCTGGGAAATTGGCCAACCCCTAGGAATGGTGTAAGACTAACACCTTACCGTTTGGTGCATCACAGAAATATGCCCCTGATAGTTTATTAAAAGTGAAGATTATTTTTTTTTTTTATTGTTGTTTAGGGCATGGTATGGCAAAAATTTGATATCTCCTCAATATACGGTTATATGGTTACATAACTCTAGAAATCAGGTATATCTCAGAGTGTAGATTGTCTCATGGAATTAGTTTATTAGAGTTAAAATTAGTAAGGAAAGAAGCAGTAGTTGATTAGATCATCATGTATGTGATTATAGTACATATGTCCATATAATGATCTTTCAAAAATATTTCTTCCGACATTGAAAAGGTTATGTCAGAAGTGGGATTTGAACCCACGCCTCCATTCAGAGACCAGAACACCCATATGTAAGGAAGAGTTGCCTCTTGAGTCTGGCGCCTTAGACCGCTCGGCCATCCTGACAGGTATGTTACCATCAGCCTTACCCAGACCACAGATTTAGAGAAATTATTTTAGCCTGATAAGGGGTGTGGCCTGACTCAAACTGAGCCAACCAATAGACAAGGCCTACGTTGTCAGGCCATAATGTGCGCCGGAGAAGACAAGGGAGCGCAACTGCAGAGAAGACTGCCGGACCTGGGGTGGAGCTGTGGAGCAGGAGAGTTAAATGAAGCTATTTATTTTAAGGTCTGATCTGACGTCTGGTAGGGGTCTGAGATGGAGGTTTGATCTGAGGTCTGATGGAGGTTTGCTTTGAGGTCTTATGAGGGTTTTATCTGAGGTCTGATGGGGGTTTGATCGGAGGTCTGTTGGGGGTCTGATCTGAGGTCTGAATAGAGTCTGATCTGAGGTCTGATGAGTTCAGACATGAAGGTCTGATGGGGGTCTAATCTGAGTTCCTGATATGGAGGTCTGATAGGAGGATCTGATTTGAGGGATGATATTGGGGGCCTGATCTGAGGATCTGATATGAGATCTGCTGAAAAATATTTTTTTTTCTTATTTTCCTCCTCTAAAACCTGGGGTGTGTCTTATCTTATAAATCGAAAGAGTAACTAAACTTTTATAATAATTTTTAATATGTTGTTCCTAATTCCCTAAATAAATTTTTTCTAATATACTTTATTAATTTTCTGTTTTTACTGTACTTTTATATCCCTAAAGTGCACCATTAAGTGTGCGCCTAAAACTCTGCACAACAGAATTAAGAACTTTGAACAAAAAGTTGAACAATCGGTAGTCTCCATAGGAATTGTTATTGAGTAGGTGACCCCCCCCCCCTTCTCCTTTGCAGCTAAAATAATTCACTCTCTTTGAGGAAGGCTTTCTAGAAGATTTTGGAGTTTGTATGTGGGAATCTTTGCATATTCATCCAGAAGAACATTTGTGGAGTCAGACACAGATGTTTGACGAGAGAGCCTGTCTTACAATCTCTGCTCTAGTTCATCCCAAGGATGTTGGATGGGGTTGATGTCAGGGCTCTGTGTGGCCAGCCAAGTTCTTCCACACCAAACTCTCCCACCCATGCCTCGCTTTGTGCTCTGGGGCACTGTCATGCTGGGACAGAAAATGGCCTTCTCCAAACTGTTCCCACAAAGGTGGGAGCATACAATTGTCCAAAATGTTTTGGTATGCTGAAGCATTAAAATATCCCTTCACTGGAACTTAGGAGCCTGACCCCCCATCCCAATAGCATTATCTCTCCTCTCCTACCAAGCTTTACAGTTGGAAGATTGCAGTTGGGCAGGCAATGTTCTTCGGCCATTCGCTAACCCAGACATCAGATTGCCAGATTGAGAAGCATGATTGGTCAGTCCACAGAACATGTTTCCGTTCCTCCAGAATCCAATGATGCCGTGCGTTACACCACTCCATCCCACTCTTGACATTGTGCTTGGATGCAACTGTTTGGCCATGGAAATGCCATAAAGCTCCCGGTAAAGCACAGGTTTTTCTACTGATGTTAATGCCAGTGGAGGTTAGGATCTCTGCAGTTATGGAGCCGTCAGAGCGTTGGTGAATGGAACGAGTACTTGTCATTACACTGCAGCGCTGGCACGGAGCGCCTCCTCCTCTTTAAACAGCTTGTCAGTGGGGGTGCTGGGTGTCAGACCCCGCCATCCAGATATTGATGACCTATCCTGGGGATAGGTCATCAATATATATGGCCTGCACAACCCCTTTATCATATGTTGACCATTTTGGAAAGTTTGTTTAGAGGGGGCTGTCCAGCACCTATTCACCTCATGGTTCCCCCTTAGATCTCTGTTTCCCGGTCCATCTTGGCACACCATGAATTACAGCTTAGCTAATCACTGGGGTTTTTGCTGCCTGTATCTGCTCATTTACATGACGGGTCCACTAGCCGTTCAGCACCTGTGTGGAATTATAGGTGACTAGGAACAGCCAGAGGAAGTCGCACCACCATCTTGCAGCCCATGGACATGGACAGGCCTTCATTAGGACAACTGTGGGACAGTATAGTAATGTATGGAGGAGACATTATTGTATATAACCTGGGAAATTGGCCAACCCCTAGGGATGGTGTAAGACTAACACCTTACCGTTTGGTGCATCACAGAAATATGCCCCTGATAGTTTATTAAAAGTGAGGATTTTTTTCAAAAAAATTTGTTGTTTAGGGCATGGTATGGCATTATTTTGCTAAGATCCTGAAAAATTGGATATCTCCTCAATATAATGTATTCTGAGATACTTTTATAAATCTTGGTTACATAACTCTAGAAATCAGGTATATCTCAGAGTGTAGATTGTCTCATGGAATTAGTTTATTAGAGTTAAAATTAGTAAGGAAAGAAGCAGTAGTTGATTAGATCATCATGTATGTGATTATAGTACATATGTCCATATAATGATCTTTCAAAAATGTTTCTTCCGACATTGAAAAGTTTATGTCAGAAGTGGGATTTGAACCCACGCCTCCATTCGGAGACCAGAACACCCATGTGTAAGGAAGAGTTGCCTCTTGAGTCTGGCGCCTTAGACCGCTCGGCCATCCTGACAGGTATGTTACCATCAGCCTTACCCAGACCACAGATTTAGAGAAATTATTTTAGCCTGATAAGGGGTGTGGCCTGACTCAAACTGAGCCAACCAATAGACAAGTCCTACGTTGTCAGGCCATAATGTGCGCCGGAGAAGACAAGGGAGCGAAACTGCAGAGAAGACTGCCGGACCTGGGGTGGAGCTGGAGAGTTAAATGAAGCTATTTATTTTAAGGTCTGATCTGACGTCTGGTAGGGATCTGAGATGGAGGTTTGATCTGAGGTCTGATTTGAGGTCTGTTGGGGGTTTTATCTGATGGGGGTTTGATCAGAGGTCTAAATGGGGCCTGATGGGTTCAGACATGAAGGTCTGATGGGCGTCTGATCTGAGTTTCTGATATGGGGATCTGATAGGAGGATCTGATTTGAGAGAGGATATTGGGGGCCTGATCTGAGGATTTGATATAAGGGTCTAATCTGAGGATCTGATATGAGATCTGCTGAAATTTTTTTTTTTCTTATTTTCCTCCTCTAAAACATGGGGTGTGTTTTATCTTGTAAATCGAAAGAGTAACTAAACTTTTATAATAATTTTTAATATGTTGTTCCTAATTCACTAAATAAAATTTTTCTAATATACTTTATTAATTTTCTGTTTTTACTGTACTTTTATATCCCTAAAGCGCACCATTAAGTGTGCGCCTAAAACTCTGCACAACAGAATTAAGAACTTTGAACAAAAAGTTGAACAATCGGTAGTCTCCATAGGAATTGTTATTGAGTAGGTGATCCCCCCCCCCCCTTCTCCTTTGCAGCTAAAATAGTTCACTCTCTTTGAGGAAGGCTTTCTAGAAGATTTTGGAGTTTGTATGTGGGAATCTTTGCATATTCATCCAGAAGAACATTTGTGGAGCCAGACACAGATGTTTGACGAGAGAGCCTGTCTTACAATCTCTGTTCTAGTTCATCCCAAGGATGTTGGATGGGGTTGATGTCAGGGCTCTGTGTGGCCAGCCAAGTTCTTCCACACCAAACTCGCCCCAACCATGCCTTGCTTTGTGCTCTGGGACAGAAAAGGGCCTTCTCTAAACTGTTCCCACAAAGGTGGAAGCATACAATTGTCCAAAATGTTTTGGGATGATGAAGCATTAAAATGTCCCTTCACTGGAACTTAGGAGCCTGACCCCCCCCATCCCAATAGCATTATCTCTCCTCTCCTACCAAGCTTTACAGTTGGAACATTGTTCTTCGCTAACCCAGACATCAGACTGCCAGATTGAGAAGCATGATTGGTCAGTCCACAGAATATGTTTCCGTTCCTCCAGAGTCCAGTGATGCCGTGCTTTACACCACTCCATCCCACTCTTGACATTGTGCTTGGATGCAACTGTTTGGCCATGGAAATGCCATGAAGCTCCCGGTAAAGCACAGGTTTTTCTACTGATGTTAATGCCAGTGGAGGTTAGGATCTCTGCAGTTATGGAGCCGTCAGAGCATTGGTGAATGGAACGAGTACTTGTCATTACACTGTAGAGCTGGCACGGAGCGCCTCCTCCTCTTTAAACAGCTGGTCAGTGGGGGTGCTGGGTGTCAGACCCCCGCCATCCAGATATTAATGACCTATCCTGGGGATAGGTCATCAATATATGAGGCCTGCACAACCCCTTTAACATATGTTGACCATTGTGGAAAGTTTGTTTAGAGGGGGCTGTCCAGCACCAATTCACCTCATGGTTCCCCCTTTGATCTCTGTTTCCCGGTCCATCTTGGCACACCATGATTTACAGCTTAGCTAATGACCAGGGTTTTTGCTGCCTGTATCTGCTCATTTACATGACGGGTCCACTAGCCGTTCAGCACCCGTGTGGCATTATAGGTGACTAGGAACAGCCAGAGGAAGTCGCGCCACCATCTTGCAGCCCATGGACATGGACAGGCCTTTTATTAGGACAACTGTGGGACAGTATAGTCATGTATGGAGGAGACATTATTGTATATAACCTGGGAAATTGGCCAACCCCTAGGGATGGTGTAAGACTAACACCTTACCGTTTGGTGACATTTGGTGCATCACAGAAATATGCCCCTGATAGTTTATTAAAAGTGAGGATTTAAAA